>NC_132933.1:46531247-46831247 GCF_047675955.1 Chlorocebus sabaeus
GTGGTATGTATCCATATAATGGAGTATTATTAAATCATAAGAAAGAAACCCTGATACATGCTACAACATGGATGAACTTTGAAAATGATATACTAAGTAAAAGAAGGCAGGCACAAAAGATCACATATTGTATCACTCAATTTATATAAAATGTGTACAAGAGGCATATTCATAGAGCTAGAAAGTAGGTTAGCAATTGCTTGGGTTGGTAGTAGGAGAAATGGGGAGTAACTGCTAATGGATATGGGGCTTCTTTTTAGGGTGATGAAAATGTTCTGGAATTAGATAATGGTGAAGGTTTGCACAACTTTGTGAATATATATTAGAGACCACTAAAGGGGTGACATTTGTGGTAAATCAATTATATATCAACATTAGATAGATAGAGACAGATGATAAGATTAGATAGGATAGATAGATAAATAGATAGATAGATAGAGTGAGCAAGCTAGCCAGCCATGTGTCTCACGTAGGTTTTTGATCAAAACCAACAAAATCTGTTTACCATATTAAGTTTAAACTGTTTTCCCAGGCTTTGAAGATTCTTCATGATCTTGTCCCATACAAATTTACTTTTTTATTCCAATGTGAACCTAGTGAATCTTATCTCCCAAGGCAGGCTTATTCTCACCTGAATGGTATCACTCATACTTTAACCCCGAATAACTTTCCTCCTGCCCACCATGTTTCTAACTTTGCTCTCATCTTTTAGAAGTCAATATTAAGTGCTGCCTATTTTGAAGCTATCTCTAAACTACTGCTTACAGACAGTATCACAGGGTCTGTGAGTATAAGCTCTTTGAGAAAAGAAGCATTATGCTTCTTTTGTACCTTTCAGAGATCCTAAAATATGCTAAAAATCCTTGCCATTTAGATGTTCCACTTAAACAGTTTAAAAAAAAATATATATATATATATATATATATCGACAAGTTACAGTGGATAGGTAGTATTGGCATGCAACAATTACAGGTATTCAACCCATTATAAATAAATGTATGGCACAGAGTGCTATCTATCCATGACATTCTAATCTCCTCTTTTTCCATAGTAGCTGCGCATGTCTGTTCAGCCACACTATACTCTACAGACTGCCTTGTGAATAGCTGTATCCACGTGACTACGATTATCCAATAGAATGTGCATGAAGTGGTATCTACCCCTTTCAAGCCTAGCCCGAAAATCTTTTACAGTTGTTTCTCCATGCTCTTTCCCTGTTCTTGTGAGTGCTAATGGTGATGAAAGTGTACTCGGGAAGCTTTGTTTTGAAAATGACAGTCTGCTGTCAGCCTACAGTCTAAGTTCCTGAATAATTTCATGGAGAAGAGCTGCCTTCTGACCTGAAGAGTAAATCTCCTTTGTTTATTCCTTCAAGAAATAAAATTATACTGTTTCATCTATTATCTGTGTTTGTGTTAGCAGTCTAGCCTACCCTAATTGATGGTGTGCTCCTAAACAATTTGTTTTCCAATGATTCCTCCACTGCCTGTAAAATAAAATTCAAACTCCAGCTCTATCCCAATCTACCTTATTGATTTGTTTCTCCAACTACTTCACTTCATCCACCCTATGTTTCTATCAAACTAAACAAACATGGTCCTATATAAACTTTAGGTTTACCTCTACCTGTGTTCGGTTACATGGATTCCCTCACCTGGCATGTTCTTTTCATTCTATTTCCATATGTCCAAAATTCACCAATTTTTAAGACCTGCAAATGCTACCTTTTCCACGAAGCCTTCTCTGACGCCTCCAGATGAAAAATAGTTTCTCCTAATTATAAATCATGACAGGACTTTCTATTTCTCTAACAGTTTTTCTCACTTGATTTTTGTTTCTTAATGAATATGCTTTAACATCTCCTGGTCTACATACTTTTAAGGGAGGACCCTTATCTGATACATCTTTATATAGCCTTAAGTTCCTAGCAGAGTATCTTTTATAGAGCAGAAGTTCAATAAACATTTGTTAACTGAAAAAGAAAAATAATGAAATATCAATTCTCCTAAGTATTCCCACTACCATCCTACTTAAATTAATACTATCCTCTATCTATCTCACCCCAATCTCTTTCCTTATAATCATCACTTCCAAATTAGTGGAGTTGGATTTGATGTGATTTTATTTGGAACATACACATACAGTTGGGCTCATAGTTAAGTCATACCTGGCAGTATCCAATTTTGGGATTCCTGTATGCATAAGCAGTGAGTACCCTTCTCAGAGCAGATATGCCAGTGTCACTCTGAAAGGCTGGGTGCTCAGGCAGAGAGCGACGTAAATCACGTTCAATTTCTTCAGTAGCCAAGTTGCAGGTCCCTAAGGACTGCTCAACTACTTCAGCATAATAGCCAGGATTAGTAGCCATGTCATTAACAGCACCTGTGAAGATTATTACATTAACATACAACAGAAGAGGGATAAAATTAAGCTATTATTTCATATATACATAAAGAATTGGATTTCATTTCATTACCTTGATATTTAGCCTTATGCTTAAGTGATTCCTGAGCACAAACAGAAAAGAGCTTTACACTAGAATCTCTGTCAAGCTACTAATTTTATCCAACAGAATACCATTTTCATGAGCTTTTTTCCCCCTTAACTGACTGTTGACACTAGAGATAAAGATTCCCCCATTATACATATCTTGCCTAATAAACTAATCTGCTCAGATGCTGGATGTGTGGATAGATAGGTAAGTTATAGGTAACTACTTACCTTTCTCTCTTTGACTAGTCTGAACTCAAGATGAGTAAGACTTTGTACTAACCATCTTTGTAATTCTTTCGCTTTAGCTTACGGCATAACTCCTAGAAAGGCATAGTTAATATCTGTTAAATAAATAAAGTGAATAAATGTAATACCTGAAAAAAGCATCCAGAGTTCTCCTCTTAAGGTTTCTGGAATCCCTCTTACAACAAGACCTCGAGTCTTTTGGGTTCGAAACATACTAACACCACGCCCACATTCTGCAAAGAGTATTTTCCATGACTGTTCCTTCATTTTTTCTTTCAACTGTAATGACAGAAAAATCAAAACAACTAAATCTAGTGAGAAATTAACTGTAAAATAACTTGCCCACTCTCTTTACCTTGAAACAACATCTATAGAAATTAAGAACATAGAAAACCAAAATCAGCATTCACCCAGGGGTGAAACACTGAATCCTTGTCATCATGAAAATCTTGTAAACTCATGTGAGCATAGCAGCTTTAATTTACTATTTTAATTCTTAGCTAAATTCATATAAAAATGGTAAAAGTGTTATACTTGGGAGGCAAAGCTTTAAACCATCAGCCTCCCCAAATCACGTCTATGTCAGGATTAGAAATCTATGCAAATAAAACCCAATGTCAATAAATATGTACAACTATTATGTATCTGTAAAAATCCCCAATGTCCAACTTTTATCTTTTATCTTCATTCCTGATAATAGTCCTTGTGTATAGTGGAACTAAATAAGTTACACAGTAGTACCTGCTGGAAAACTTTTCAAGTCCCAAAAGAAGAATTTTCAGTTGTGTCACCTTCTAGTCTGCTTTTAGAATTTTTACTTTTCACCAACTGTTTCAGCCCATAGGTTTAAATATTTTGTTTTCCTACCATTTTAGAATTAAGAGTCTCCAAATTCTGAGGGTGAAATACCATCATTAAGGCTTCAGTGTTCACAGTTTTACCACATTCCCTCTGACTTGTTGAAGATTGAGCCTCAAAATTATCAGATGGCTCTGTAGACTCAGAACTAATAGCAAGCTGAAAAAGAAAGAATGCAATTATCCCAGATGCATGCTTAAGCTTCTGCGAGAAAAATATTCTAATGTTTACTGTCATTTATAAGCCATAATCTATATACATAACAAATATTAAAGCAATATCTGAGAGACATACCTATCAAAATTAGATATGTCAACAACCTGACTTCCAGAATGGCAAGCTCAGAATCTCTGTGAACACACTCCCCAACAAAAGCAACAAAATAGTGGCAAAACATTCAAAATAAACCATTTCAGAACACTGGAATTAACCAAAGGCACGCAATAAACTGAAAAGCATCTATTCGAGAAAAGCTAATGAGCCTGAGTAAGACCAGAAGAGTCTGTGGGGCTTTTAACTCTATCTACCTGCCCAAGCTCAGAAATGAAAGCCAGTAGTATGGCAGCCAGTGGATCTTTTGGAGTTTCATTAAAAGCCTTCTCCCTAGGGCATAGACAATATCTGACCAAACTTGCAACTCCCTGGAAAATCTCTATTCCCAGGGTGTTGTTATCATTTGATTTTATTCACAGCTCAACTTGGTGAAAAAACTCTGTTCCCAGGGTATTATAGAAAACAATAGCAATTGGCTGGTGACAACCTAGCTGTCCAAGGCTATGATTTCAGCTACAGCAAACAAGAGCCTGGCTAAAGATTTAAAAGGAAGACCTGAAAAACCAGATGTGATATGGAATTTTGAAGGGCTGCAACATAGTCTTGGGGATCTAGAAGAATGAATACATGTACAGGGCTGTGAACATGCCTAGGAAAGAAACGGGACAGAAGAAGGCCCCAGTCACTCAACTCTGGCTATCTTTGAAAGCAGGGAAGAAAAGCTAAAGCTGATGTGTAAATTGCCTGAAGTTTGACGTATGCCTTGACACAGATATCCTTGAGAAAAAGGTGGAATATTTGATAGCATAAGGCATTTAAGGCAATCTAACCCATCACTGAATAACCACTAAATTATACTGATTAAGGGGGTGATCCAAGGAAGTCAGGCTTAAAAATAGAAATAAGAACTTAAAAAAGCAACCAATAGAAAGTGTCTTGAGGGGACCCACTTGTTGGATTTCATAAACAAAGACTGTAAAGTAGCTATTATAAATATATTCAAAGAATTAAAACTATGTTTAAAAAAATAAAGTACCCATTAAAAAGTGGGCAAAAGGTCTAAATAGATACCTCACCAAAGAAGATATAAATGGCAAACAATCATATGAAAGAGGTTCAACATCAGATGTCACTGGGTAATTGTGAATTAAAACATTACACATCTATTAAAACCCAAAACATTGAAAATACCAATTGCTTATGAGGATGTGTTGATACAGGCATGCAATGTGAAAGAAGCATAAATATATAAACTATACCCCTATGTTTCTTGCATCACTACTCAAAATAGCCAAGATATGAAATCAACCTAAATGTCCACCAACAGATGAATGGATACAGAGAATGTGATAAATTTTTATAATGGAACACTATTCAGCCAAAAAAAGAATGAAACATTTTCATTGGCAGCAACATGGATGAACATGGAGAACATTATGTTAAGTGAAATAGGTCAGGCACAGAAAGATAAATACCATATGTTCTCACTCACATGAAGGAGGTAAAAAGTTGAGCTCATAGAAGTATAGAGTGGAATGATGATTATTAGAGGATAGAAAGTATGGGGGGGGGGGTTGTGCCATTTTACATTCCCAACAGCAATATATGAGAGTGTCAATTCTTCACTTTCTCCTCAACAGTTATTATCTGTCTCTTTAATTATAGCCACCCTAGTGGGTATGAAATGGTATCTCATTAGGCTTTTGATTTGCATTTCTCTGTTGACTAATGATATGAAAAATCTTTTAATGTGCTTATTGGCCATTTCTTTATTTTCTTTGGAGAAAAGTCTATTCAAATCCTTTAGCCATTTTTAAAATTGGGTTGTTTGCCTTTTATTATTTAGTTGTAAGAGTTCTTCATACATTCTAATTAGAAGTCCCTTACCAGACATATAATTGGCAAATACTTCCTCCATTCTGTGGGTTGTCTTTTCACTTTCTTGATGATACCATTTGTAGCACAAAAGTTTTTAATTTTGATGTAATCCGATTTACCTATTTTTTCTTTAGGGTCACATGCTTTTGGTGTCATATCTATAAACAATCGCCTAATTCAAGATCATGAAGATTAACTCCTATGTGTTCTCTGAGAGTTTTATAGTTTCAGCTCTTACATTTCAGTCTTTGATCCATTTTAAGTTAATTTTTGTGTATGCTTTAAGAAAAGAGTACAACATCTTTTGGGGGGTGGGGAGTATGTTGCTATCCATTGTTTTGGCACCATTTGTTGAAAATAGTTCTTTCCCCCATGGAATTAGCTTGGCTTTCTTGTTGAAAATTAACTGACCATAAATGTGAGAATGTATTTCTAGAGTCTCAATTATATTACATTGATCTACATGTCTCCCCTTATGCCAGTATCACAATGTCTTATTTACCATAGCTGTATAATAAGTTTTGAAATTGGAAAGCTTGAGTCTTCCAACTTTGTTTGTCCTCATCAACACTGTTTTAGTTACTCTGAGTCTTTTCTTTTTTCACATAAAACTTTATGAACTCCAAAGTTTTACTTTTAAAACATATCAGTTACCCGGCCTCTATGGATTATAACTACACCAGCTATTGCAAGTTATTACTAGGAGTGGTAAAAAAGAAAAGAAAAGAAAGACAAGACTCACTAACTTCATCTCTTAAACTTTAGCAAACCTTACTAGCTTAAGTAAGATAAAGAATGCCCATGACTGAGACAGAGGAAAAGTACCAGCTTAGGGTGGACCAATCCAGTGGTATTTTAGTTTGAAATCCAAGAAGCCAGTACAAGCCCTAGCAGGGCTGGACATTAAGATTGGCTCTGAGTCCCCACCCAAATCTCACCTTGAATTGTAATAATCCCCATGTGTCAAGCATGGGACCAGATGGAGATAACAGAATCAGGGGGATGGTTTACCTCATGCTGTTCTCATGAGTTCTCAAGAGAGCTGATGGTTTTACAGGGGGCTTCCCCCTTCGCTCAGTACTCATTCTCTCTCCTTCCACCCTGTGAACAGGTGCCTTCTACCATGATAGTAAGTTTCCTGAGGCCTTCCCAGCCATGTGGAATTGTGAGTCAATTAAACCTCTTTGCTTTATTACCGAGTCTTCGGTATTTCTTCATAGCAGTGTGAGAACGGACTAATATAGTAAATTGGTACCAGGTAGTGGAGTGCTGCTGTAAAGATATCCAGAAATGTGGAAGCAACTTTGGAACTGGGTAACAGGCAGAGGCTGGAACAGTTTGGAGGGCTCAAAAGAAGACAGAAAGATGTGGGAAAGTTTGGAACTTCCTATAGACTTGTTGAATGGCTTTGACCAAAATGCTGATAGTAATATGGACAATGAAGTCCAGGTTGAGGTGGTCTCAGATGGAGATGAGGAACTTATTGGGAAATGGA
Organism: Chlorocebus sabaeus; assembly: GCF_047675955.1. NCBI lineage: Eukaryota > Metazoa > Chordata > Mammalia > Primates > Cercopithecidae > Chlorocebus > Chlorocebus sabaeus. The sequence goes on from NC_132933.1 coordinate 46,538,491, forward strand.
GCTTTAGCAAAGAGACTGGTGACATTTTGCCCCTGCCCTAGAGATCTGTGGAACTTTGAACTTGAGAGAGATGATTTAGGATATCTGGTGGAAGAAATTTCTAAACAGCAAAGTGTTCAAGAGGAAGCAGAGCAAAAAATTTGGAAAACTTGTAGCCTGATGATGTCATGGAAAAGAAAAACTCATTTTCTGGGGAGAAATTCAAGCTGGCCACAGAAATTTGCGTAAGCAACAGGAGCCGAATGTTAATCACCAAATTCGGATGTCTCCAGGACATGCCAGAGACCTTCACGGCAGCCCCTCCCATCACAGGCCTGGAAGCCTAGGAGGGAAAAATAGTTTCATGAGCCTGGCCCAGGGCCCTCCTGCTCTATGAAGCCTTGGGACATGGTGCCCTGCATCCCAGCTGCTTCAGCTCCAGCTGTGGCTAAAAGAGGCCAAGGTTCAGTTCGGGCCATTGCTTCAGAGGGTGCAAGCCCCAAGCCTTAGCGGCTTGCATGTGGTGTTGGGCTACAGATGCACAGAAGTCACAGGTGCACAGAAGTCAAGAACTGAGGTTTGGAAACCTCTGCCTAGATTGCATATATATGGAAATGCCTGGATGTCCAGGCAGAAGTTTGCTGCAGGGGCAGAGTCCTCATGGGGGGAAACTCTGCTAGAGCAGTATAGAAGGAAAATGTGGGGTCGGAGCCCCCACATAAAGTCCCCATTGGAGCATTGCCTAATGGAGCTATGAAAAGAGGGCCACCATCCTTCAGACCCCAGAATGGTAGATACACTGACAGCTTGCACCGTGCACCTGGAAAAGCTGCGGGCATTCAACACTAGCCTGTGAAAGCAGCCAGGAGGGGCACTGTACCCTGCAAAGCTACAGGGGTGGAACTGCCCAAGGCTGTGGCAGTCCATCTCTCTCATCAGTGTGACCTGGATATGAGACATGGAGTCAAAGGAGACCATTTCAGGGCTTTATGATTTGGCTGCCCCACTGGATTTCAGACTTGTATGGGGCCTATAGCCCCTTTGTTTTGGCCAATTTCTCCCATTTGGAACAGTATATTTACCCAATGCCTGTACTTCCATTGTCTCTAGGAAGTAACTAACTTGCTTTTGATTTTACAGGCTCATAGGCAGATGGGACTTGCCTTATCTCAGATGAGCCTTTGGACCTGGACTTTGGGTTAATGCTGGAATGAGTTAAGACTTTAGGGGGCTGTTGGAAGGGCATGATTGTGTTTTGAAATGTGAGGACATGAGATCTGGGAGGGGCTGGGGTGGAATGATATGGTTTGGCTCTGTGTCCCCACCCAAATCTCACCTTGTAATAATCCCCACATGTCAAGGGCAGGACTGGGTGGAGATAACTGAATCATGGGCAGTTTCTTCCATGCTGTTCTCATGATAGTGAGTGAGTTCTCATGAGATATGATAGTTTTATAAGGGGCTTCCCCCTTTGCTCAGCACTCATTTTCTCTCCTGCCACCCCTGAAGAGGTGCCTTCCACTATGATTGTAAGTTTCCTGAGGGCTACCCAGCCACACAGAACTGTGAATCAATTAAACCTCTTTTCTTTATAAATTACCCAGTCTCCGGTATTTCATCATAGCAGCATGAGAACAGATGAATATAGATGGGATTCAAGGAAAGGTAAGGAGGAGTATTCAAATCCATGTGTAAATAAAAGGGTAAGGTAGAAGAAGCCAATAAAGGTAGAATTAATGATTAGAGAGTATAGGTCTCAAATTGCAACAATTCCCTTCTTTTTTTTTTTTTTTAAATGCTTATTTTGACAAATCACATACTTGACCACTTAATATTTTAAGTTTAGCTGTTTGAATGAAGAGCTACATTTTTGCAAATACAGGTTGGAAAATTCATGGTTGTAGTCTGGATCTCAAGCACAGCACATTCCTTTAGTTTGAATGACTGAATCATCAGTTTATCTATTGTTCTAAACTACAGGAAAAGTATCCCAGAGGGAAAAAAAATAACCTCTTAAGTAATGAAACCCTAAACATAAATTTATAAGAGTGATGACAAGTATGCCAGCCCTATCCATTATTACCTCTTAAGTATTCATAAAGTCATGTTAAAACATTCACCTTCATCAACAGGCAGTAGGTGGTCAGAAAATTTAAAAAATGACAAAAAATAAAATAAAAAACACTTACCTTCAAAGATAGTAGTTTAAAATAATATTTAAAATTTTGAAGAGTATAATAAAGTAGACTATTCAAGGAACTAAACTTAAATTTTTTGAACATTTTTGCTCTGGCTCTTTTGAGTGGAAAGTTTTACCCATGGTGTTTTATATATGTACTTGGAGATAAATATATATTTCTCTCCATTTGGGTGTTCACACTTATGACAAGTAAATTTGGCACTCATCAGACTTTTAGTGCCTGAGCAAAATCCAATCACATCTAGAAAGCAATATAGATTGTTAACTCTATAGCAGCTATTCTTAATCAGTTTCATTTTTATTATCTGACATTGATTTTACAATTATCATACGGCTCTAAAAGTGAAGGAAAGACAAAGAAATGATGAACATTTCTTTATGTGTAAATTTCAACAAAATACTATATTTAAATTAGAATACTTCTTAAACTCGGTATAATAAATGGTTACAGAGTTGACCTGTAAAACCAATAATTAAAACAAAAAAATATAAACAAATACTTTTCTCAAATATCAGAAGCTTATCTTAAATAGGATCCTGTTCATAGTCCACAATTTAATGGGTGTGAATTTCATTTTCAATAGTTTCTGGTTTCCCAACTTAGAAATAAATCTACCCCCACAGCTAAAAATCATTTTCCAAATTTATATTATAGTCATAAGAAACACCTTATTCTTATCAAGGCAAGAAAAAATCAGTCATGTTGGTTAAACTATTATTTGGATCTACATTATCATGTAGGAAACCCATTACTTCTATTTAAAAACTTAGTAAGATAGTCCTGGTTATGAAATTATCTTATTAAGATAATAGCTGTATTTCATATAGTTAGTAACTTACTAACTATATGAAACAAGTTATGTTTACATGTTCTGTGATAATCTGTAGAAGATACTTATTTTCCCATCTAAAAACTTTAAGGCATGAACTCAATTACTACCTTTCTTGACATTCCATAGTTTCCACAATTCATTCATAATGTAGTTTAAAAGCATCAGGCAACGGATCTTCAGTAGTGCTTTCCATTCTTAGGTCACTTTGCTTAAAACTAACCTAAGAGGGCCCATTTTTCTTTCACTTAGTAGTTTTGAAAAATTACCTTATCTAGTAATAGTTCCTGATTATATGTGTCAATAAAAGTAAAAGATTCATGTATTTTTCCAAGCAGTTTATTAGAATTTTACTAAATCTCTTTATATGCCCAGATTTTAGTATAACTTATTAAAATGTGGAACATTTTAATATATACCTATATAAAAACTTGGATAGAACTGATACTCATGCATAATTTCAATTACTTCTGGTAGGATTTTTTCTTTGTATCATGTCTTTGATATTCTCATAGGAAAAATTTCTAAAGTACTTCCTGTATTCATATTTAGACTTGTTGAATTAGACTCCTGGAGATTTAAATTAAAAAGTCTTGCTGTTTGTACAAAGTCACCAGGTTTATGAAAATAGAATGCAATTTTTCTCTTTGTTTCAGAATAAGTGTAGTTATAAAAGGATATAGCTATAATTTCTGTTACTTAGAAATCAAATGGAACTAGCTCTTGTTTAAAAAGCTTTCTCTTTACTAATTTTTTACATGTACTATTATTAAAGCTAGATATATACAGATACTAAAATGGGTTAATACTCTTCATCATTGATAAGATAAAAATCTTAAGTGAAAACAATATTATAGCAATTTAAAAATACATATTTCCAAGCAGATACTATACTAGCTGGTATTTTGTACATATATTTATTAAAACCTCTAATAAAGAGTAAGAGAAACTAGAAAACTGTAGAATTCTGATGCATACTTGGAAAGATGGTAAACTCATTTTGAAACAAAATCTTTTCTTGACAACTGAGCATACTCAGCTACTAAAAGCACATGAAAGTTTTAAGGGGAACAGTTACAGCTCTCCAGGTTTTGGAAAAGCAAATTAATTAAAGGAAAAAGAAAGATATGTTGAGCTTTGAAGCTAACACACGGACTGAATGTGAAATAGAACAGAACAAGGAAAACATGATATAAGTAAGAATTTGGGAGCACTGGGAGAGAAAACTACTAAGGCTGGTCAGATTTTACTTGTATTCCCGCATCAAACTAAGGAATATCCTGGGTACATACTAAAAAAGAATGAGAGATAATAAAGTTGGGGCAAGAAAAACTCTTGATGGCCAATGTAGAAAATCTGTGTCTGGAATTGAGATGGAAAAAAAATTTAATTACATGTTTTCACTGTGCTTTTTAATTATCAAAGGGAAAATTAATTTTACCAATACTACATTATAATTGACTTAGCATATTATTTTCAATCTCTACTCTGGAAATAGCAGTAAAAGGCTCTATACTCCAATTCAAATAAAATAATATAGCCAATAAAGACATATTTAGTTTTTCTTTGAATTCTACTTAAAATATAAATAGCTATAATTTGATAATTTTATCAATCTATTAAAACATGGGGTTCCTGGACATTGTAAAAGAAAATTCATTTGAATTCGACCTGTCTGCATTTCCGTGAGAGACATATGAAACATCAAAATCCTCCTTATCCTCTCTAATATTTTACTAGTAAACAGATATACTATTATTTTGCTTTTGGCCAGATTATGTAAATAAGGCTGACCTACAAGATATTAAATAAAAGATATCCAGACAGGTTTAAAATTGCTATCTCTTTGCAACAATAAGAGGAGTCCTTTTTTGAGGCCTCACTGAATTCTCAAATATATTTTGATTTCTTAAAAACCAAACTATGTGAAAGTACAAGGTATATTTATATGGTAAACAGCAAATATAGTAAAAGAAAGATCAAATTATAATAATTTTATAAAGTATGAGTTCCTAAAAATGAATAAAGTCCTTAATTCTCACTTCTGCTTTAGGATGTGAGTTAGACAATATACTTTCTTAGATTCTATCTTTAAAAAAAAAAACAAACCTGGACATAAATAGGAAAGGTACTATGAATTCCTTTTGAAGAATGGGCTACACTAAACACACACCTTTTTTTTCAAAATGATTTGATTGCTGTATAATTACCTCTGTGCTAATATCATGATATTGAGCTGAAGCTGCTCCGCATCTGAGCCTGAGTTTTGCCACCAGTTGTTCAAAGTCTTCAACTTCATGGAAGCGAAAAGCTGTTTTTCCTTTGATGCTAATGATGACAGATTTGCTGGAATCATTTGTCTTATCTATAGCTAAGACCTAGGGGGTGAAAAACATAGAGATGAATTAAATTTTCCTTTATTGTTGACACCTTCAAGTAAATTGTGTTTGGCTTACCCTTTTGTGGCCAGAAGTTTTGGTCTATAGTATGACTTATTAAGAAATAGACTTTGGGTACTAGTTGAACCAATCATACAAGTAACCTCAGTGCAAGTTATTTCACTTCTGAAGAAAAAGGTCTAACATGTATCCTTTAAAAATGACAATACAAATGTAAAACTTCAGTGTCAAATACCAACAATTTATTTCTGACTTACATAAAAAATGTCAATGTTATTTTTTCTGCCAGAGTACATCAAAAGTGATAGTCTAAATTTGGGTATTGATGTCATACATTTTTGAATGATCAAACTCCATTTTGCACTAACCTAAATGCTTATCTTGTTTTTAAATTTTTAAGTTTAAAAATTTTCACTTTCAGTAAGAGCTGTAAGACTTTACTAAATGGAACTGAGAATATCTCAGAAGGTTGTACTTTTATCCTGAAGAATAATTATTTTAAATTACTAAAAGGATATTGCATCTTGAGGTTTTAATAATTTATAGAATTAAAGGACATTTTACTCTGTGGAAGATATCATTTTCAAACTAAAAACTGATATGTAACCAAATTCACATTACCTCTCGTAGTGGAATGATTACACTATACTGATTGCCATCTTGGCTAGCAAAGCAGATATAATTTTCTGAGATGCACATTTTTCCGTGAGTATTGAAGTGGCTGAATGGTACCCATAAGAAACATTCATGTTCCTCTTTCAAACTCTCTCCTTTGGGCAGCCTAAACAAGGCATTAAATTGCTCACTGTGGGCTCTATTTTCCAGATCTCTGTAGGAAAGAAAAAATGGGATGAGGCACAAATGAATTCTCAGAAATGAATTCTAAGGTGTACATATGCCTGTATTGACTAATATACATACACTGTGAAGCACACAGATTAAACACTAAAAATGCTGTATTTTTCAACAAATTCTGAAATAGAAAGAAAATACACTGATTTCTTGCAAACTCCTTTTGTTTGTTCTTTTCTTCCAATTTCATTTTATTAGTAGATTAAAATGCACAAAAGTTAGAGATCATGTAGGTCTTCAAACTATCTCTAAGGGGTGATTTGCTAGAAGACTATTATTATATTATCATATAGGCATAATATGTGACTATGGTTAAAACCAATCCTGGAAGACAACAATGTTCCTATCTGGTTACCAGAAAATCAAGCGAGTTACCCAGTTCAAGTAAAATAAAATAATGAAAATTTGTGGCATAAAAATTTATAGGGAAAGAGTAGTCTATTAAAGACAGTATTAAAAATTAAGTGAAGTAAAATTTTAATTGAATGTTTTAAAAATTCTAAAGTAGAAGTATGATAAAATAATACTGCTTGCACTATGTTGGACACAGGATAGGTGTCAGTAAATACAGAGGACTTATTAACTGATAGACAAATGTAGCCTTTGTGTAAAAAGCAATTGCTTTAAATAGTATAATTTTTCTAGGGACACAAAACAATTGCATTAAGTATCAATGCCATCTGGGATAATAAGTAAATAATGCAAGTTCTAATTCAAATCCAACAAAGCTAAAACTAAATTCATTCTTCCTGCATATACTATTTAAATATGTGGTAGTTCATCATGTCTTTCAAAGTACTTCTGATAAACATGAACAGAAAACCACAATCATGTTAATTTTTACCTCAGTTAAATGGCATTTTTTTCAACCTGGGAAAGCTGATAAAACAAATGAACTGTAATTTGGTGGGTTCACTCTTATTTAAATAAAATAAAGTCCACTTATGTGAATGGAAAGATGTCCATGATATAAGAGGAGAAAAAAAGCAGATTGTAGAACAATGTGTGATGTTCAGACCTATTTTTGCAAATATTTTTAAATTCATGCATTAAAAAGCCTAGAAGGATATACACTAAATTTAACTATCATTACTGTGCTTCTGTATTTTTTAAACTATAAAAGTAATATATATTTGTAAAAACAATAAGCAGAGCAATAAAGATATTCCATTTTATAAAAAAGCCATTTGGAGACTAAGTCCCAATACATTACTGTTCTTTTTAACTTACTAGAAAAAAAGATGTAGATAAATACGATTTTCAATGGGCTCTCCTAAAAATGCACACAGACAAAAATGGATTTATTATATCTTAATTAAATACAGATTTGGTGATGAATAACTCATTGATAGCCTTTTAGACTATATTTTAATGGAAATAAAATGACAAAACAGTTTATGTTTATGGTTGCCAATCAAGGAATGAAATACAAAAACAGATGCCCACCTATAACATAATACAAACAGGATTCTTAATCCTTATAGAATTCTATTTATAAATCATGTATACTGAGACCTAATTTTGGTAATGAAGTGTAAAAAATTTACCTTGCTGATCTAATTTCCAGAAAAGCAGGGAGGTTCACAAACAAATCCTTATGTATATGAATTTTAGGAATGGTTTAGGAACAGGCAAGAGGAACAACTGTACCCAATCAGGGCTGTGTAGTGATCATACAACCTTCTAGGTCACTTGTTCTGGTCTAGCCATAGGACTGCGGCTTAGGTTCCTCTTATACTTTCCCATATAGTCTATACCGTCATCCTCCTTGCCAGAAGCTGCTTTCACTAGCTATTTCTGGATCCTCTCCTCTCCTTTTCCCCTTTGGCATGCTCATTTTAGTCAACTGTTTAGAATGTTCAGCAGGATAAAAGATATCTGGTCAGTTTCAACAAACCAAATATAATGGCAAACAGCTATCAGACAAGTACTTCTGAAGGAGGCACTAATAATGATTAACATTTACCTCTTATTTTATATTTTACAAAGTGCTTTCACACATATCATGCTCATTTCTCATAAGTGCCCTCTGAGATAGAAATGACAGATAAGGAAACTGAGGTCCTGAGAGATATGACTTATCGAAGGGTTGTTTACTTTCATTCTAAAGTCCATGCTCCACTGACTCCACGAACTTGCCTTTTCACTTAAAAAAAAAGTTTTCTATAAGTTATTTTAAAAAATAAATAACATGTTTAACAATTTCAGACCCAAACTGTCTAGACTATTCATAGAGAAATTTAGAGTTAGACTAAACACACACAAAAATCTCTGCATTTCTAAAAGCATTCCAGAGCAAGTCCTATCTGAATCTCAAGAAATAATTTTGAAACCTAACTTTTATTATTTCTTACAATTAAATTTCATGGAGAGAAGGGTAGTATTTATGCAATGCATATGAATAAACTCACAAACACACACACACCCACAATCAACTCCAAAAAAACCTCTGTCATATAACATAGAAGAGTTAACTTTTAATGGTAAGCAATACTATCATTCTTATGGTCAAACAATACTTTGAAAAGTAAAAATTAAGCTTTGAATACCTTTTGGTGATCTGTAGAGGATTATAAAGGACTGGGTCATTATCAAATGTTTCCTTATCAAAAAGTCTTCTAATGGCATAGTTTGCCAGCTGTTCCATAAGAAGGTATGTTTGGTTAATGTGCAAAAACATTGAAAAGTAGTGATTCTCTCCTTGGGAACACACGTGAATACTCTCTGTCAGTATGACATTTGAAGTCTTTTCAAGTTTTGAGACTTCATCCCAGGAGATAATGAGTTTTACTGCAAATAAGAGGTATAAGCAGGTATGATTAAACTCTCATACTGATTTATGTTTATTAATCAGGTCTTCTGAAACAATAGTTAACCCCTTGAAAAATACTATAAACAGCTAAAATAGTTTAGAGTTCCAGATTAGTTAAAAATTTGAAGCATCAACATGAACATGCAAGAATTGGTGATTCCAGGAAGAGATCTAATTTTAAATAATTTCTTTTGAGATAGAGTTTCCCTCTGCTGCTCAGACTGGAGTGAGTTGATGTGATCATGGCTCACTGCAGCCTTGACCTCCGAGGCTCGAGTGATCCTCACATCCCAAGTAGTCCCCCTCGAGTAGCTGGGACTACAGGCATGTGCCATCATGCCCAGCTAATTTAGATTTTTTTTGTTCTGTAGAGACAGGGTCTCACTATATTGCCCAGGTTCATCTTGAACTCCTGGGCTCAAGTGACCCTCCTGCCTTGGCCTCCCAAAGTGCTAGGATTATAGGCATGAGTCACTGTGCCCAATTTAATTTTAAATAATTTTTAAAAAATGATTCTGATTTGATATTTAAATCTACTTATTTATATAATTACATAATTGTATAACTACCAATGTAAAAGCTGTTTGTATGTATGCTATAAATAGTACTGCTTGATTCTTTTTTGTGGTTACAAAGTGAGATGTGGGTCATTAGGTACTATGGCCACTATATTTAAACTGTGTGTTTAAAACAGATTAAAACATAGACTAAAGCAAGTAGGTAGTTTATAACAAGGAATTTAAAGCAGTCATATGCCAGATCATCATCATCATTTAATACTGACTCACTTCCCACGATATGCAAGGCATTCTATATATACTTCTAAAGGTTTTATGTTAAGCAACCAGTCTTAAAAGTGTTCTTTCCCTAGATGAAATAAACTTTTATTGTACAGTTTAATTACCTTTAATATCAATCCTATTATTTTATTTACAACCTAACATCATTAGAGTTGATAGGTCAGACAGCAAATTCAAGGCCATAGTAAGCAATAGAAACCACTTACTTTCTGATCCCAACAAAAAAGAATAGAAGCTCAGAAAGTTGGTGCTAAGATAAAGCCAGCCCTGACAAGGAACCCGTCCTTTCCAATAACTGCATGAATAATAGGTCACTAACTTCTCCTTCTCTGGTAAACCAAAACATTTTTCAAATTTCAAAAGGGCTTCTCGAAATTTCTCAGGATCATCTTCTTTTGCAAAACAATGTTTTCCCTCTTCAGCAATTAATCCCTAAAGGAGACAAAATATTTTCCGAAAATTCATCATCACTTACCAACAAAAATATATTTCATACATTCAAATAGTTGATTGAATACAACTGTACAGTCAGCCCTCCATATCCACGGGTTCTTCACCCATGGATTCAACCAGCCAGGTATTGAAAATATTTGGGAAAAAAATTCTACAAAGTTCCAAAAAGTGAAACTTGAATTTGCCATGCACCGAGGACTATGCAGAGTCCACTCAAATGAAGTGATGCATAGGCATTGTATTAGGAATGAGTAGTCTAGAGATGACTTCAGGTATATAGGCAGATGTGCATAGGTTATATGCCAATACTCTGCCCTTTTATATTAGGAGACTTGAGCATCTGTGAATTTTGGTATCTACAGCAGGGGCCAGAACCAATCCCCATGGATACCGAGGGATGACTGTATATATCTATATAGTTACACATGTCATATGTATGTACATAGATAATTCTCTTAGGACAGAGGTAAGCATATTTTCTTCAGTTTTGTACTTAGGTTTTTTTCTGAATGCCTCACAAGGAGCTACTACAAATACAGGTGCTAAATATATTTGTTTGAATGAAGAAATGGTTTATTCAACTCGAAACTCAAGAGATATTGAAATAAAAATGCCCCTAAGAGTACTCACAAGGGCACCAAAGACAAACATTTAATGAAAGGGGAAATAGTAAATCCAGCTCATGAGAATATATATAAAATTCCGAAAACAATATGTCAGTAATTGACACCTAAAGAATAACCAGTATGTTTTAGAGAATATTTCAATATCTATCAATCTCCCCCTGTGCTAAAGACTTTACAGTTTTCTTTAGCACACTGATTCTGAAATTCATATGTTTGTTTCTACCAATCCTGAAAGGTGCCAGTGAAACAATGACCTTCCATGCAAACTTTGATCCTCATATACGAGAGTCAAAGATTTTGGTACTCCATCTACGAGCTATATCCATGCCACTTACTCTTATTTTTCCTTGTACAAAATTAGTAATATCTTCATTTGAATCAAATACAGATAAGGTCTTCATAATATTTTGTTCCAACCAGTCCCAATGCTCGGTTATTTCTTCTCTGTTGGCTCCTGATTAATAACACAAGAAAATAAAACACTCAAGGAAAACTCCACAACAAAACTGCTCTTGTTATTTAAAAGCTTAGTTTAAAAAGAAATAACATTTTCACTTTAAAAATTGACGGTCATAAAGGAGTAAAATAATTACATTTATTCTCTACTTTATCCCTCTATGTGGGCATGAACAGTATTTCTCATAAATAGAAAGAATAAAACATTTAATGAAAGGGGAGTAAAGTAAATCCAGCTCATGAGAAAATACATAAAATTCTGAAAACAAGATGCTAGTAACTGGTGCCTAAAGAATAACCAGTATCTTTTAAGAAAATATGTAGAGTACCAGAAAATACATAATGCACAATTCAATCCTTGGTCTACAAATAATGCAGTTAGTACTGTGCCTATAATATGTGTGGCTGAAAACAGCATGTATGTGACAGTCCTATGCATGCTAAGTAAATGTAGATCTCAACTGTGACCACTCTACTTATTTCAGAAGCCATGAAACCTTTGCTCAGAGCCACCCCATTCATCAAAAGACCTAGTAAACTTATAGAAATGTCATAAAGGAGGTTAAAAATTCTGTATTCTGTAGCAAGGTTAAATCCATGTGACCCGCTGAATCAGCATTAGGAGGTTTGCAGAGGGTGAGGTTAAACATTATTAGCCCTAGTTGCTTTGGCTTGAAGAATATTTCAGTATTTATCAATCTCCTCCTATCACTCACATACCATTAAAGTCTTCTCAGCACTGTGTATTATATAAATATTCAAAATAAATATGCTGACTTTTTAGTATATTTTATAATATATGGAGACTGGCATATTAAAAAATTTGTTGACATTGCAAATGGTCTATTTCCTACAATTCAATCAGAATTTCATTCATGTTACTAAGTCACCATACCAAGAGTAATAACTGTCTTTAATGAACCACAAATAAAAGCCATGGGGGAAATGTTAAGGCCTTAAGTTTGATTCTTTTGGTATAAGGAAGCTTCATTAGTAGGGTAATTACACTATTTCTGCATCAGGTTAATTTGGGGAAATAAGTTATACAATCATCCTTTTTTTTTTTAAGTAGAAAGGCCTTTTTTTTTTTTTAAAAAAAAATAATTTTTACTAACTAGATTTAGAGTTGAGGTTACAGAATTCTTGTGATGTCAGCAGGTACAATGTCAACCTCATTTAGGTTAAACGACATTCAATTTAAGAGGGCCAGGAGGAAAGACTCACTGGCAACACTAAAATAAATTTAGGGGGAAATATAAAAAACAAGCCACACATCCTAAAAAACTAATTGTATGCTATATGTTCACACATATGAATGTTCCAGAAACTCATGTGCTTTTGTTCTGTTTTAAAAAGTATATCTACTTTAGAAGAGAGGGGGATAAGAAGAAAGGCAGTTTTTCAATAGCGAAAGGGCTAGAAATCTGGGATTCTAATTTAGACCAACATTATAATTGCATCATAAAAGGAAGTAAGAAACTGTCAATGCAGCTTTTTAAACATTTATTTTGACTTGCTTTATTAGAAAGTATTATCCTAATTCCTTTTCTACCCATAATATATATGTTGAAGCATCTGAACCACCCTGGCATGAATGAATATGTAGCATTAACTGTAAGACACTCCTTCATATTTCAAGGATATGATGCTTTTTCTGAGAAGGTGGGAGTGAATAAAAAAGGTTTAATTTTCCAGGCTTATACTTCCTTAGGAGTCAACCTTTATGTTTTGGGTTCACAGATAACTTCAGATTCTTCTCATTGGAGTTATTAGTAATGAAACAATTTATTTCATGGAGAAGTTCCCATCTTCCCAGTAGTTGGATAAAGCAGAAGTTGAAGAAAGGAGTTATGTAGCAGTAACACTGACCAAAATCTGTTCAGAATCAGCCCTGCTAGACCACATGCTTCAGGTCCCTCACACCAATGTATTAAAAAAAAAAAAAAACAACTTAACCCATATCCTTTAAAAATAAACAAAGGTCTTGCTATTCTCTCAAAGTAAAGTTACACATTTAATTTGTTTTTAAATCTCAAAGCAACTACAGAGTATAAATAAATATGAATACTCAGCTTTGTAGTACCCTTATTTAATTTGAATTATGTTTTAAAAATCATACTCACCACATGCAATTGACAAGTAAACTTGAGAATCTGGCGTCTGGTGTAGGATGCGAAATGGAGCTACTTTAGCAGTAGAGTCTAAGACTGAATCAAGAGTCCCAACCAGAAGCCCTGTTGTAATAGGAAGATTGTTGAAATAAGGACTTTACAAGAGATAAATCAAATCTGTATCACTTCATATAACAAGCTAATAAATTTATTTAAAACACTTTTCTAGTCCAAAGAGTCCTTATAGTGGTTTTTCTTAAAGAAAAAATATATTTGGGATAAAGAGAGATTACAGTATGCCAATGTGAGTAGTATCTGAGAAAATTATCTTTCAATAAAAGAGTTAAGTCGGTTTCAATTGTCCAAATCTAAAAATGTATCTGCAGCACTTAGGTATCTCGTTCATAAGGTTGTATGTATATTAGATAAGAATGTAGAATCTAGTACTATAGACTAACTGGGTTTAAATTCTGGCTCTGTCACTTGCTTGTGTCAACTTGAGCAAGTTAAAGTACTTACCCTTTCTGCATCCTCATTTGTAAAATAAGGTTAAAACAGATCTTACTACAAAGGGCTTTTGTAAAGATTAAATGAGTTGTTACATTTAACGCACTTAGAGCAATGCTTAGCACACAGTAAAACACCCAATATTAGCTAATACTATTATTATTTAAGAAAATCTTAGATATTTAAACAAGATAAAACCTTGATTAAATAAGATGCTTCTGTACAGGGATTTTCTTTTCAACAATTCTTAATTCCTCAATTAGGAATTCAAGGCTCTTGATCAATTAGTTCCAGTTTAATAATCTAATTATATTTCCTAGAACAAAGTTCACTGTTTTCTTAAACAACCAGCTAATTTCTCCCATAGGGTCTTTGCTAAGCAATTATCATTTTACCTAGAAATGCTAATGAAGAAAAAAAAAAGAAATCCTAATGAGAGTCGTCTAGCCCAGTCCAGCTAATCTGAATCCTATGTTTTCTTCAAGACCCACTTCCCCTACGAAATCCTCACTGGCAATCCCAAGCAATAATAATTTCCCTTTTCTCTGAATATTCATAGGACTTAGGTCTATACAGGTTGAGTATCCCTTATATGAAATGCTTGGGACCAGAAGTGTTTCAGATTTCAGATTTTTTCAGGTTTTGGATTAAGTGCGTACACATACCAAGATATCTTGGGGATGGGACCCAGGTCTGAACACGAAACTTATTTGTTTCATATATACCTTATACATATAGCCAGAAGATAATTTTATACAATATTTTAAATAATTTTATGCACGAGTTTTGACTGCATTTTGACTGCAACCTGTCACATGAGGTCAGGTGTGGAAATTTCCCATTTGCGGCATCATGTCAGCAATCAATGTTTTGGATTTTGGAACATTTCAGATTTTTCATTTTCAGATTAGTGATGTTCAACCTGTACTACACAACCTAGTACATATTAGGCTGGTTATTATAACTACTTTCTAAGAGCTTCATGTATATAATTTTTGTCTCTTTATCCAGATTATTTGTCCTCTGAGGAAAATAACCATGTCTTCTATCTCTGTGTTTATATCCATAACTTTCAACATATTGCTGCACAATAAGGATATAGTTTGTTGATTTAACTATAACAATGGGATGGCTGAAATATAAAAATTTACCTTCCTTTTCTGGAAGCTCTGATTGGTTGAGTGTTGGTTTTGCTTTATGAGGCATTTGCCTTTAATTTAGAATACAGATTTTTAAGAAAAATTTAAATCAATTATAAACCAGGCTTTTGGCTCTCTTCCTATTTTTATCCACTTAAAAAGAATTAAGATTTTAAGCAAGGTTTGAATGAGAATACAGATAGGTTGGCAGATGCTCACATCTGCCTCACATCACTTCCTATCACGTTAGGAAGTTACATGCATGGAAGGAGGTAAATTAGAAGAACAGGAGATAAGACGAAGACATAAAGAGAAATTTGACTTAGCTGAAAGGAAAGCATAGAAGAGTAGATACAGGAATTGATAAAAAGTAAAAATAGGGGTCACAAATGCAGCATAGTATCAATTAGCAATTTTCAGAAGATTTTGATAGTGAGGGCAAAGTTCAAGAAAGAAGATTTTGGCAATGGCAGTATGTGCAGATTATAGAGGTAAGAAATTATCTGATATGAAAAAAAGGTATGAACTGAAGTTTTTAAAAAATAGAAATGAGAAAACTGACAAATATTATGAAAGAGAAAGTATTAGGGAAAAGACAATGGGAATGAGGATGAGGGAAACAGGAAATAATTATACTTCAACTAATGAGGAGGGAATTACTGATAGGTTTGCGGATAAAAGGGAAAATAATTCTATCACTTTTAGCATTGAAATAGTGACTATGAGAAATTGGAGATTTCGTAAAGTATAAAGGAAGAAAAGTAGAGCTAAAATATGCAGATGGTGTCTTCAGAACTATGTGATTAAAATTACTCAGGAAATGGAGAAGAGGAGAACGTTTTCAATTTGAAGCTAGGAATGTGAAAATACTCAAAAAAAGGATAAAAGAGTACTTGCAAAAGACAACCAAAAGAGCTATCTCTACATTGAAAAACAGAATTAAGTACATAAGTGTGTGTGTATATAAATAAACATAACTTGTCAAATTTGTCAAAATAAAGGAATTACAATTTCAAATGAAGGCACTTTATTGAATACAGGATAGCTTTAGCAGATAACAGATAAAGATAAAAGATAACTATCTTTTTGAAGATACTGTTTAAAGATTAACGGTGGCTATGTGGATGTGAGAAGAGTAGTCAAAATCACTGGCAAGAAAGGTCACATTTGGCAGTAGAAATGTTCACAAGATTATAAGCGCCTTGTACTATGTAGAAAGAAAATTGCTCAGTTTTTGTAAGTATGAAATCAGGCAGTTAGTATAAAACTATGCAACAAATAATTTGGAAGCTAGTGCTAGACTACATTTGTAGTCACTTGGGGGAACTCTTCCAGCTCATTAAGCTGTAATCATCATCAAGTCCCTGCAAGTCATTCAGAAATTAATATGTACCAATTTCTGGGTTCTAAATACTCCCTCCTGGAGTATTTTAAATTCTAGACTTGTATCATTTCATCCATGAATAATCCAGTATCTTTTAGTTTATTTTAAAAGGTCCTCAGAGGCCGAGCTTGGTGACTCATGCCTGTAATCCCAGCACTTTGGGAGGCTGAGGCGGGTGAATCACCTGAGGTCAGGAGTTTGAGACCAGCCTGACCAATATGGTGAAGCCCTGTCTCTATTAAAAATACAAAAATTAGCTGGGCATGGTGGCGGGTGCCTGTAATCCCAGCTACTCAGAAGGTTGAGGTAGGAAAGTCACTTGAAGCTGGGAGGCGGAGGTTGCACCACTCGGAGTGAGCCAAGATTGTGCACTGCACTCCCGCCTGGGCAACAGAGTGAGACTCATCTCAAAAGTAAATGAATGAATGAATGAATAAATAAATAAAAATAAAAGGTCCTCATTTGAATCTAACATGTGGCCAATATTGAGAACACTGATCTGTGGCATTAATTGCCCCTTCCAATATTTAGACACCTGCAAATTTTATAAACATTTCTTTTTTTGCATTAGGTCAATGGTAATGATAAACAGGGCAATGGGCTGAGTGCCATAGGAAAGACCAGTAAAACAGTCACAGCTTGAAAATGGTACTCATTATCAATGTGCTAGTTTAGTACACAAACTAAAGTGTCCTTTAGTTTGACAAGTGGCTCTTTCTGTTTGTAAACTGGATTGAGGGCACTGTGTAAGTGAATACTGCTCTAGCTGCAGAAGAGTCATGTAATGAACTTCCTAATTACAAACAAGATTTATTTCCATTCTAAGTAAAATGTTCAATTATAATTTTTTTCTATGGTAATGATTACTGGAACCTTACAGTGGATTCTTTATCTTGTCATAAGTTGTCATGCTTACAAAGTCAAACAAGTACACCTTTACTGAACTTAGCTTCATTATATGTTAATAAACAAACTAATTAGTAAACTGCCAATACACTTAGTAGGAAATATATTCAAATAAGAGAAGGTAGTGTGCTCAATAAAGTTTGTGGATTTTCCTGATTCTATTACTTTGCTACCAGATCTAAGTCCTTAAAATGACACTATGAATGCTTATTTTGGAATAATTCAATAGCCACAGCTGGCATTTTGAAAGCTGCCAACTTTATATTAAGAGCTTTGGAAAACAGTTAATAAAAATAATTCTTCTTTGGTCCTGTTTTCCCTCTCGCTGCATTCTTTTAAAGGCACTTACTTGAAAACTGAATACACACACACACACACACACACACACACTCATTTCCTTCCCTAACTGAAATCTTTTTTTCATTAAAGGATTTAGAATTTTTTAGGGAAGCAATTGATATAACAAACAACAGATTACAATGCCTTGTGGGAAAAAAAGAATAGATGAATTATTAATCAAACCCAGCTACATTTCTAAAGATTGAGACACAGAAAAATATGAGAATTGGTACTATATTTACAGCCACTTCTTACTCTTCAAGACCTATGCACCAATGCACAAAAAGAGTAACCCTCAGAAAAGCAAAGAAATTGCAACACCTGAATTTCTAGGTACAAAGCAGAAAGCAAGTATGATAGCAAATGAATAAACTGGTATACAGTGTAGTACTTTTAAACATTATTTAGAAGAACTAAACCAGGCCCATCATTTTGGTTAGTTTAAAACAAGAGAGCAACTAATACTATAATAATAATCAGAAAATGTGATTACACCTCATTTTATGTGTTTATTTTGAGACAAGGTCTCATTCTGTTGCCCTGCCTGGAATGTAGTGATGCAATCTCAGCTCGCTGGAGCTTCCACATCCCTGGCTGAATCAATCTCCCACCACCCCAGCCTTCCATATAGCTGGGACTACAGGCGCACAACACCATGTCCTGCTAATTTTGTTTATGTTTTGTAGACATAAGGTCTTACTATGTGGCTGAGGCTGGTCTCCAACTCCTGGGCTCAAGCAATTCTCCTGCCTTGGCCTCCCAAAGTGCTGAGATTACAGGCATGGGGCACCATGCCCGGCCCTATACCTTGTTTTAAAACTTCACTTCTTTATAGTGTAGTAAAGGAGGGGAAAAAAAAGGGCAAGTCGCACTGTGTATTCCTCTCCCTCCCTCCCTGGAACATTTTATTCTCTGAAATCAAGTAAAAAATTACCTTTAAAGATCTCTTTGCACAAGAAAGGGCAGCCTTGTAAGAGATTTTGAGAAATAAAGCATGGCCAATGTCATGACTTTTCAGTCTTGTTTTTTTTTTTTTTTCCCCATTAGAATGAAATATACTTGACAGGAAATATTCATTTTCTACTTAGGTATGCAGTCAATAATATTTCTACTGCTACCAAAAAAGGGGGGAGGGGGTTAACACTAATCATCCTTCATTTTTCAAAACCTCCTACAAGGTTGCCCTTTCTCATTCAGAGATGTTTAAAAGTAATTTTTTACTTGATTTCACAGGCACCAAGATGTTCCAGGGAGGGAGGGGAGCACACAGTGTGATCTGCCCTCTCTAGGGGTTGCCCTATGTTATTTTCTTTTTAATAAGCCAAAATGTTAATTTATTTGGCTTATGAGTTGAAACACTTCTAGTGGATATCTGATAGATTACTGACTATTTGCCTAATTTTATCTTACTTAATTGTTCTGGCTCACAGCAGGATGGAATATCTTGTGGAAATTTTTGTTATACATAGGCTATTTTACGTCCACTGAAAGAACAGTGGACACAAAAAACAAAGGTTTAATTCTTAGGTGCCTTTAATTCTCTATCTCAGGTTTTCCTCTGGTATAGATTAAGACATTGCTCTTCAATAACCTTTTTCTAGTCGCTAAGTGCATTATATATTAAGTCTCATATTTTCAACTCCACGTAAATGAATCTAGAATATTTGCTGTGTCCCCAACAACTGTTATCTTTTGCTTTTGCACTATCACATTATTCTTTCCACTTAGAACATCCCACCCCTACTTCTACCAAACCACCTCTCAGATATTGTTAGTGCTCATAGATAGATGATTTAATTTGAAAACACCCCAAACTGGTTTTTGACAAGATGCTTCACAGATGCCACACTGGAACTTTGCCACCAGTACACCACCTATTATTAATCACTGCTTTTAGGAAATATTTGTATCTTTAATAGGACTTCAGATAAGCATACTTTACAAGACAGCTGGCCTTGGAAAATTGCTTTGGGGGTTTCCCTGCATTATGGAGATTTCTAAGCCAACAGAACAAGGCTGTTATTATTACTGACTACACTAGCAATTGTATTTGTTTGCTTACATATTTATCAACTGTCTGACCCACCACATTATAAACTCTGTAAAGGTTGGAACTATTTCTGTCTTCTTTTATTTTATTTTATTTTTTTGAGATGGAGTCTCACTCTTGTCACCAAGGCTGGAGTACAGTGGTGTGATCTCGACTCACTGCAACCTCCACCTCGTGGGTTCAAGTGATTCTCCTGCCTCAGCCTCCCAAGTAACTGGGATTACAGGTGCGTGCCACCATGCCCAGCTAATTTTTGTATTTTTTGTAGAGATGGGGTTTCACCATGTTGGCCAGGCTGGTCTCGAACTCCTGACCTCAGGTGATCCACCTGCCTCGGCCTCCCAAAGCGCTGGGATTACAGGTGTGAGCCACTGCGCCCGGCCGGAACTATTCCTGTCTTAGTCACCACTATATACACAACACCCAGGACAAGGGCCGGCTACCACCCTATTTCTCTGTTTCCCTTCACAGAAAAACTCCTAGAAAAAATTATATGTATTCACTCTGTTCCCAAATACTTGTTTGGCTCATATACTCTAGTACCACCAGTCTCTGCTCATAGGTCACCCTAAAAGGCCTTCCCAGACCAGTTTCTCTAATATACCAATCTCCTCCCCTCTCTATCATGATACCTTACTTTATTTTTCTTCATATTGCTTATCAGCACCAGTCATATAATATATTATTTATTTATTTGCCTCCCCCAACTGCACAGTATTAGCTCCATGAGAGTAGGGACTTTGTTTTTTTTTTTCATTGCTTTATCTCCAGCACTTAAAACAGTGCTTGGTTTTTAAAAGGCACTCAGTAAATATCTGTTGAATTAAAGTATTGTATACCATCACATTTAGGATTTACTCTTACCTTTTGTGGTTACATAGCAGTAGCAAAAGGTGGAAAACTAGGCAAACGTTCTATCATAAAGGCAATATAAAATCTGTCATAGCTGTAGAGCAATGTGGCAAACATTGTTATGCCTTTTACTTTTTAAAATATTTTTTATCTCACTATATTGCCTAGGCTGGCCTGAAACTCCTGGACTCAAGCAATCCTCCACCCCACTCCAGCCTCCTAAGTAGCTGGGACTACAGGTGTGCACCACCACGCCTGACTGCTTTTTATTTTTTATTTTTAGCTTACCTTATAGCCATAAGCCTTCCACAATTGTTCACAAACAGCATGAGTTTTCACTAGTTGAATAATTATTTCTTTTTAAAGTATTGTTTTGAAAAATACCACTAAGGTAACCGGTGTTATATGTACTCTTTATCACCACTCAGCAAGACAAGTGATGCTGATATCTGTGGAAGGACTGTTTGAGAACTTCTAGGTTTTGGGCGATGAGAGATCAAAAAGAAATGATGTCCTGATAAGTTATTCTAATTATTGTACATTATTCTGATTATAAACCATAAATGCATAATCACTATCATGCCCAAATTCTTCAATTAGTAACTATCAGTGTTTTGTTTCTGTAGTGATATCATTGCATATCAGATATAATCCATGTTACCACTCCAAATCAATTTATATATTCAACATGGGGAAAGTAATTACTAGGGAAAAGGGCATAAATATATAGCTCCCTTTGATCTTCAGGCCCAGAAAATGGCATTTGAACATCTCTCTCTTTCATTAATAGATAAATGTCAAGTATTTGTATAGTTGCTCACAAGTTTCAAAACTCATTTGACTCACATAAAAAATGCTGTGAGGTAGAGAAGACAAGTTTTAATCCCCATTTTACAGATGAGGAAACTAAGCCTTTATAAAATAATTATAGCTGAATAGAGACATAAAACTATCAAAAAATCAAGGAAGATAAAAGAAGCAGGGTTAACGGGGCAAGTGGAATCACTGAACTTGGTGGTATATTCATATATTTGTGGATGTTGGCTTGTAGTTGGTTTATTTATTTATTATTATTATTATTTTGGAGATGCAGTCTCTCTGTGTCACCCAGGCTGGAGTGCAACAGCACCATCTTGGCTCACTGCAGCCTCCACCTCCTGGGTTCAAGTGATTCTCCTGCCTTAGCCTCACCAGTAGCTGGGACTACAGGCACCCACCACCAAACCCGGCTAATTTTTATATTTTTAGTAGGAACAGGGTTTCAACATGTTGGCCAGGTTGGTTTCAAACTCCTGACCTCAAATGATCCACCTGCCTTGGCCTTCCAAAGTATTGGGATTACAGGCGTGAGCCACCATGCCCAGCCTGGTTTATTTATTTTTTATTTTTATTTTTTAATCCCATAGGACAATACCTAGGGAGGGCAAATCACACTGTATTCCTCTCCCTCCCCGAAACATTTTGTTCTCTGAAATCAAGTAAAAAATTACCTTTAAAGACCTTTTGAATAAGAAAGGGCAGCCTTGCAGGAGATTTTGAGATATAAAGGATGGTCAATGTCACGACTTTTCAGTTTTTTTTTTTTTTTTTTATTAGAATGAAATCTACTTGGTAGCAAATATTAGTTTTCTACTTAGGTATGCAGTCAATAATCTTTCCACTACTTTTTTAAAAAAAGGTGAGGGGTAACACTGATCATCCTTCATTACTCAAAACTTCCTACAAAGTTGCTCTTTCTCATTCAGAGGTCTTTAAAAGTAATTTTTAACTTGATTTCACAGGGACCAAGATGTTCCAGAAAGGGATGGGAGCACATAGCGTGATCTGTCCCCTCTAGGGGTTTCCCCATGGGATTTTCTTTTTAATAAGCCAAAATGTTAACTTATTAATTGTGTGTGTGTGTGCGCATGTATGTGTATGTGTGTGTGTGTGTGTGTATGGCGGGCGGTAGATCTTTCCTTACCTTAAATGAAATGTCATGCTTACCATTTGGGCATCTTTATCTCAGTAAACAGGTACTTAGAAGGCCAAAATTTGTTATCAGATGCCTCCTTTGTAAGCATGAAATGCAGGGATATTTTGCTAATAAATATCTAAGGCGAACATTTTCAGAGTTGGACTCCTTGAGTCTGGGGTAAGGAAATAGGGGAAAGAAGCTTTATATTTTCAAGGGATGGTCATTAAGAGGTTTTTATAAGGCTACCTTATTGTTTATTATGTATGTGTTTATGACAAATTGTTTATACAGTGATTTGCGAAGTCTATGTAAATATAAAATGAAAAGCTTATTTCAAACATTATCATATTCCGGTTTTTACAGATGATTTAATTTCA
Organism: Chlorocebus sabaeus; assembly: GCF_047675955.1. NCBI lineage: Eukaryota > Metazoa > Chordata > Mammalia > Primates > Cercopithecidae > Chlorocebus > Chlorocebus sabaeus. Next base: position 46,561,520 of record NC_132933.1, read on the forward strand.
AAGTAATGGTACCAAGATGAAAAGGGAAATAAACAGAATATCTAAAAATTCTCCATTTTAATAAGTTTTACTTCCTAGCTTTGTTCTATACCACACAAAAAAGGTCTACTGAGGGAGCTTATCAGTCTAACACCCAAGAACCTGCTTACACTATTCAGATATGGAAAATTCAAAAGTAAAATACTCTTTAAAAACTACCTATATGAAGGCTTCCTGATTGGCAGACCTTCCTAAATCCCATGTACTAGAGTACTTAGTAGAACGTAGCCCCATAGCTCCATTCAGGTAGTAGTTCCCATCTGCCAAGCAAAGCAAATTGATTTGTGCTTAATAAGACAAATATTCATAAGTTAGTTTTAACTCTATAAAACCAGGTGCTAAATGTAGGTGCCACAGAAGAGTCATTATTAGCTGGGAGAAGCAAGAGATAACATAAGGGGACCGTAAAATCCAGCAGAGTGAATTATTTCTCTAAATTAAGGAAAATCGCTTTATCTATAAAACAGCTTATGTATAACAAAAATTTCCACAAGATATTCCATCCTGCTGTGAGCCAGAACAATTAAGTAAGATAAAGTTAGGCAAATAGTCAGTAATCTATCAGATATCCACTAGAAGTATTTCAAAAATTTAAAAGAGGTACCTCAGAATTCTAACTTCAAAACTCATCTCTTGTTTTAATAATCCTTGGGTTCTCTGTGGCTGCTATTCCATTATTAGAAAAAAAATGCAGTCAACTAACTTTATCAAGTCCACACTTAAAGTCACTACATTGCTGGTGATTACCGCCAATCATCATATGGCAAAGAAATGAAATCTTAAAGTATAACTATTAACATTTCTAGATGATCATTATCATTTCTTCATTAAACAAAATGCAAACTAATCTTTTAAAGGGATAGCACGTAACACTGGATTTTAGCAAACAAAATGGACAGAGGCAAACTTATGCTGGCACACAGTTAAGCTCCTGTGAGAGCTAATCCAAATGTGGATTTGTGGTAAAGCACAACAAAGCTTTTGGCTTCATGATTTTAAGTAAGAATACTGTAATTGAGCAGTCAGGAAAATCAGCACACACTTTTGCTCTGGACAAAAAAGAACCCAATGAACCTTAAAAGCACCTCTTTGTTCCTTTCTGATCCATTTTGTTTAATTTACATGGAATTACAGTGGTAGCTCTCATGTGGTAATTTCAAGCATCTTGTCAATACCACAGGTAAAATAATCATGAAGAGATATAAACTGACCACTAAATGAATGGGGATATCACTAGTCACAACATATATATGTGGTAGAAATCTTAGTTTATTTCTTCAGACAGATTCCTCTTATTCTAGACTATGGGAACTAGTAAATGGAGTGGGCAGGATAGAGGTAAACTAGTGCAGTTGGTCCACGCTTTAAGAAGAAAGCATGTCAAGCTGGGTGAGGTGGCTCATTCCTGTAATCCCAATCCCAGTCATTTGGGAGACCAAGGTGGGAGGATCCTAAGGCCAGGAGCTCAAGACCGTGCCTGGGCAACACAGCCTGTCTCTTAAAAAAAAAAATTAAATTACCCAGGTTTAGTGGCTTGTACCTGAAGTCCTAGCTACTCCAGAGGCTGAGGTGGGAAGATCACTTGAGCCTAGGAGTTCCACGCTGCTGTGAGCTATAATCACACCTCTATCACTGCCCTCAAGCCTGGGCGACAGAGTGAGAGACCCTGCCTCAAAAAAAAAAAAAAGCATGTCAAATGAAAAAATCAAACACAGAAAACAAGGAGTGATTGTTTAAAGGAAACTTGCAACAAGTTTAAAAACCATGTAATACTACATTACAGTGATTACATTTTCAAGAATTTGATTTACCTACTTAAAGGAGCACAGTTTTATTATGAGGAACAAAAATAAATTATAAGACTATTCCTGAGGCTGTAACACAGGATATAAAATCTATTTTTTTTTTTTTTTTTTTTTTTGAGAAGAGTCTCCCTCTGTTGTCCAGGCTGGAGTGCAGTGGCCCTGTGGCCTTGATCTCCCAGGCTCAAGCCATCCTCTCACGTCTGTCTCTCCAGTAGCTGGGGCCACATGGCCGGCTAATTTTAGTCTTTTTTGTAGAGATGGGTTTTGTCATGTTGTCCAGACTGGTCTTGAACTCCTGGTCTCAAGCGATCCACCTGCCTCAGCTTCCCAAAGTGCTGGAATTACAGGCCTAAACCACCGTGCCCAGGCTGAAATATATTTTAAATATTTCCTAAACTATTCTCAATGGACTCAAGAGAATAATTTATGTCACTGGGTAATTATGAACATCGATTCTAAAATTTTGATCTGAAAAATATCTGCATCTACTAAATGGAAAGACTCTTCTGTAAAATAGCATTTGTAATTTTTAAAAATTAGAAAATGACAAAATGTCACATTTAACAGGGCAATTTTTGTTGCCATATCTTCAAGAGGGCCTTTTTAGAAGTTGGGTAAGATTAATAGGTCTAGCAAAATTTTTAAGAATGTCCTGTAGAACCTCAGAATTCTTTGCACCCTGGGAGTGGCTTGAAAACGAAATAACAGCATACATTTATCACCATCTTAACGACATACATTGATTTGTTGCCATTATTTTTCGTTTTATCCTCTCAACTTTGTGAGATAGGCACCATTTTCCAAGACAGAAAAAGCAAGGTCATCTCCTCCATGAATTATAGCTTGCCTAGTTTACTAGTTGGTCTTCTTTTTCCCTTAGCCCATCCCACCCTTCTTATGCAGATTATAAGCACTGCAAAGCCAAGGAACTGAATCTTGTGAACCTTGTGGCACACAGTAGGTGCTTAAGGTTGAGTAAATGAAAGAATTTGAGGAATGTCATCCAACAAGTAAGAGAGTAGGATGGGACTAAAATGCAGGTTTTAGGGACTCTTCCCTCTTTCCATTACATCACGCTGCCTGGTCCACCACTTCAAGGTCACAATACCAAATTAGAGATTGATTAGAAAAAGAGCTCTTGTTTTCCCAACGTCCAAAACTTTAAATGTCCCTACCCAAGATGAGTGGTCTCAAAATAACATTCTTTGGAAACTTTAAATATTTGGCCAAAAAAACCAGTTTTTAAGAATTGGGGTCAGGGTGGGTTAGACAGGAAGAGTTAAACTCTTACCGTCTGGCTTACAATCACAGCTTTGAATGAAGGGGCAGCACCAGACACTCAAGAGATTAATTTATTACGACATTGTTAACAGACTTTGAGAGGGAATCCCAAAGATTTAAAACTTGGAGACAAAGTAAAAGATGCTAAATTGGGAGAGGTCAGCAATTCCGAGCCTACCCCTCCACCTCCCCTGACTCCAGGTCTCCCTCCTCCCTAATCTTTCTTTTGATGTCTATTTCTCAGGATGTGATGGGGCGCCTCCCTTTCTCCGCACCATCCCCGCGTCCCCACTCCATCCCATCCCCCATACACTTAAACTCCCCAGGGTGCTGATGATCAGTATGGGTTCTGTGAGAAAAGTTAAGTTCACAACTGCGAACTGGCCCCTGTCACCAGCCTAAATGCGACCTGTCTAGGTCTAACACTCGTCATCAGTCCCCCTCCCCCTATGGGAAGCGACAAGATAGGTGCCCGTTTCTTCCTTGGCCTCAGAAAGAACCGCGCTCCTCCCTTCACCTGTCCCAACCAAAGAGCAGCTCGTCGTCCAGTGAGACATTCTCAGGACTTGGAGGTGGTGGCGGAAAGGTGATGTCGGGAAAAGAACCCCAGTCCCTCCGCCCACGATTTAGGATCGGGAAACCGGTACGAGTAACTGTTGTCCTCGCCACCTTTTAAGTAACAGCGAAGACAGCCCAGAGGCAGGTAGGGTGGCCACAGCTTACCTGTGAGCCCCCCTCCGCCTTCCTCCCCGTAGCCCCGACGCCGCTGCAGCACGAAGTAGTCGTTGGACCTTTCCATCAGCCACAGCTTCAGCGCATTTTTCAGAAGCACTTCCTCAGGCTTCAGCCACATCGCGAACTTTGTGCCCCCCGGGAGCAGTGACCTAGATGCCCTCCTCGCCTCACCCTCAACCCGTCTCTTCCCCTCTGCTTCTCCTCCTACCAAATCTTCCTCAGGCGACAGCAGCTCAGGTTCAGGTTTTCCACACTTCCCCCAACCCTCCCTTCTCTCCCACGTAGGCATAGAGATTGCCAATTCCCTCCCACAGCGCTACCGCCAGACTGGGAAATAGTCCCGCTTCTTTACCTCTTGGGAGTTGTAGTTTCCTACGCGCTTTTCTGTGCTCTCGCAACTGGAACATGGGACTACGCTTCCCACAATACACTGGGGTGAGAATGGGTGGGGGTGCTTTCAAAGCGGGTCCCAGCCACCAGTTAAGTGTGTTTTACCTATCTGAAGTTTAAAGCGTTTTTTTGGTTCAAATAAGTGAGTTCCAGGTGTAAAGGTGTTGCTTCTTTTTATCGTTTTACAGCCGAAGGCATTAAACTGTAGAAAACAAAGTTTCTGGAATTTTGGAATATCAGCTCATTCCAGGAAGCAGCAGTAGCAACAACTAACACTTAATGAGTTCTCACAATAAACTCAGGCGATCTCACGTAATCCTCACAGCAGTCTTGCGAAGTAGACATTCGTCCCCGCTTTGCACATTAATAAAGGAAAGCACTGTCGGGTGAGGCAACTTATCCAAGGTCACACAGTCAGTGATACAATTCCTTCTCTAAATCCAAAATTAATGCCTAGATTAAGCTCTTTTTGGTTGTATAGGAAGAACATAACATTTCCAGAAGCCACGCATTTTCTTCACTCCGTGCACCCCTCTTTTCCTTCACTGTCGCCCCTATCTGTTTATTAAACTACTGTAATGAACCACAGAAAATCTCTTGTCCAACTTCCTATTTTGGAACCTAAACAATTTATGAGCATTTTTTTTTCTTTCTTAAACTCTTAAGAAAAAAAAAAATCCCTTTGGGAGCAACCTTTACCTCTTTGTATCTTGGCAATGACGCGCAGCGGTTTGAACACTAAGGTGAATGAGGTCAGTAATTTGCATGATATCGCTGTGAGGAAATATTTGAGAGATGTTTTTATTTATTGCAATAACTAAGTCCACCGGAATTAAAGAGTGCACTAAAAGTGAAAACAAGTTTAGAGGGAGGAAGGAGTTGGGAGGCAATGTATAAGCAAGGGGCTCTTGGCAAGCTGTTTTGAGAATACAGCCTCAAAGCTATGTGGATAAAAAAAAAAAAATGGGGTTGGGCACACGCAGATGCCAAGCCAAGGAACTCTGCCCTGGAGGAGCGTCTCTGGGGTAACCTTCCAAGATGTGAGCCATCTCGAGTGAGGCAGGCGTGTGCTCCAAGCAGGGATTTTTCTTGTGAATGAGAAAAGGGGCAGTCTGGGATTCTCTTCTACTAAATGGCAGTAAGTAGTCCCAAGGCAGCTATCTGGACAGTCTGGAAAGAGATAATCCTTTCGGAGTCCAGGCTGTAATGTATCTTTGGGAAAAGTCTTCGCAATTTGAATGTGTACTAAGGGAGGTAATTTCTTCTTCTCTTCCTGGAGAAAGATCAGTAAATGTAACAAACGTTGAGAGATGTCTTCCTTTCTTTTTACTTTTCCTTCCTCTTTTTACTTCCTTCCCCATCAAACCACATTCTTTTCCAATAACCTTAAAGGTTACAGTGTGTCAAAGGCTATCCAGAACTGGATGGTTTTTCTACCTGTTTACTCTGCAACTTCATCCAGGTATTCCCACATGCTCCCTGTTACAGGATCAGGCCCACTTTTGGCTTACAGCAGGGCATTTAGAGAGCTCCAACTTTTGTAAGTAAACATTTCACCGATTATGTAAACATTTTTTTCTAATTAAATTGCTTATGTGATCTAAATTTTTGGCTTGATCATAACTTATTTCACACCCTTGCAAATAAAAGTATTTTCCTAGAAGCACCTTAAAAAACAGAGCGTGCCACTCTATTCAATGTCAATATAAATTGTTTGGGGAAGGAGGACTGGGATTGCACACTGCATTGCTGGTACTGTACTGGTGCTGTACTGGTGCTGTATATGTATTATGTCATTTAATTTTCATTAATAAGCTTACACATTTTTACATGCTTACTTTACGAATGAAGGAAAGGAGGCTCAGAGAAGTAATTTGCTTAAGATCGTATAGCTAAATAAACGGCAAAGCTGGAATTTGAACCTAGATTTGTCTGATTACAAACCATGACACTATATTGCTTATGCATATGGTCCATAGTTACTTCAAATACAACATGTTCAAAACCAAACTTATTTTTCCAATATTCCCCCTGGTTGATGTTTCTCCTACTAGGTTTCCTAGTTCAAAGGCCACTGATTACCAAAACACTGAAGGTAAGAACTTGGTCAGTCAGTCCATTGGTTGGTCAGTCTCTCTCTCTCTGTCTCTCTGTCTCTGTCTCTCTCTCACACACACACACATACACAAACACACACTCCTCTGCTTCTTTTTCTATGGCTTTAGATTAGCCTCACAACACTTTCCTGCCATATGATAATATAGCTTCCCAACTCATCTGTCTGCTTCCATTCTTGTTTTCTGACTTATCCAAGCCACATATTAACAAACCCAATAATATACCATGTAGAGATAAATAATACCTCGTTTTTCTGAAGATCAGTTTTTCAGCTGACTCAGCCTTCTAAGAGCCTCAAACACCTATAAGAAAAGGTATTTGGAAACCCCAAATAGCAATTCCAAACCCTGTGCTATGGAAAGACTGGAGCTGTCACTCAGGATTTTACTGGCTTTTTTGAAAGGAATATCACTAGCTTACCTTATACTTTTTTGCAGTCTGCAGCTAGTTTAGAAGCAGTAAGATTCAAAACAGGTGGACTACTGCTACAGGAGAGCCATTTAAAGCTTTGCTACTGAAAGTGTGGACCCCAGACCAGCAACATTTGCATCACCCTGGAGCTTGCTAGAAATTCCGAATCTCATACTTCCTTCTACACCTGCTGAACTGGAATGTGCATTTAAACAAGATCCCCAAGTAACTTGTAGGCATATTAACGTTTTAGGTGCACTGATTTAAAGCAAATTAGGTATTTGAAAATCAAACTCTACAACAAATTGGGGGTACTCATGTTTCTATTAAGATCCACATAGATATCTTCTTAAAAAATAAGCTATTAATGAATTTTAGATCACTGAATTGCTTTTTAAAAAGGTTTATGACAGGGGCCGGGTGCGGTGGCTCACGACTGTAATCCCCGCATTTTGGGAGGTTGAAAAGCGGGTGGATTGCTTGAGCTCAGGAGTTTGAGACCAGTTTGAGGAACATGCCAAGAGAACATGCCTGTCTCTACAAAAAGTACAAAAATTAGCCTGGCATGGTGATGCGTGCTTGTAGTCCCAGCTACTTGCTAGGCTGAGGTGGAAGGATTGCTTGAGCCTGGGAGGCACAGGTTGCAGTGAGCCGAGATTGCACCACTGCACTCCAGCCTGGGTGACAGAGTGAGACCCTGTTACCCCCTCCAAAAATAATGTTTATAACAGCACGTGACCATTTAGTTTTCTAAGGCTATGGTTTAGATGTGGGATATCAGTTGGTATTACAAGTAGAAGGGGAAATTGCCACTAACCTTCCATGCTAAATCCTATTTATCTATACTTCTCTCTTAACTATCAGTCTAGGTATGCCTATTAACATACCACATTAATGAGACTGTTTATGTAGAAAAAGTTTGAGAACTAGTGGATAGTGTTTCTCAGACATTTCACATTAGCTCTGACGGTAGAGGATAATGAACATTTATCTCTGGAGGTCAAAGTGTCCATCATAATAATGAATTTCTTTTAAGTCTCGTGTAGTATATTTATTTAAATTTTATATTGTTCAATGTTTAAAAATATAAAAAATTAACTACAAACGAAAGCAATGAACAAGGTAAATAACTCAAAATTTGTTACAGCCTAAGGTGATAACATTTTCCCAGACATTTTAGAACTTAAATAAAATGTTTCATAAGTGAACAGAAACTAGATGTAGGTGGGGGAAGGAATCTTCCTAGCATTCCAATTGTATCTCTAAATATATTTTTACTGATTGACTTGGGAACCATGTATATTCTTATTTATAAGATAACACAACCTGGGTTCCATTAAACTTACAAATAAACTGTGAAAACCCTTCTTAAGTTGGAGACTCCATAGACATACAAATGTTACTGCCACTGTTAAAAAACACCAGCTTATATTTTTACTACGATGTGAGAGTGTAGCATCAAGTCTGATGCTCAAGCTAAAGAATGTCAAACGATAATAACAGGAAGAAAATTCACAAGTGTTATGGAATTTCTCACCTTGGTTTATAACCAAGAGAATCTAAAACATATATCTACACAAATACTTGTATGTGAATGTGCATAGCAGCATTATCCATCCATAATGGCCAAAAAGAATAGTCCAAGGGTTCATTAATTGTTGAATGGATAGCCACAAGTGGTATATCCATACAATAGAATATTGCTCAGCAAGGAAAATGAAATACTGATATATGCTACAACATGGAGGAACCTTGAAAACATTATGCTAAGGGGAAGAAGCCAGTCACAAAAGGCCATATAATGTATGATTCCATTTATATGAAATGTCCACAATAGACAAATCTATAGAGACAGAAAGCAGATTGGTAGTGGTGTGGGGCTGGGAATGGGAGGGGGAACTGACTGTAAATGGGCATGAGGGAATGTTTTGGGGTGATGGAATGTTCTAAAACTGGATTGTGGTAATAGTTGTACGTATCTACACATTTGCTAAACATATTCCAATGATATATTTACAACGGGTAAATTATACTTCAGTACAACGTTTAAAAATTTAAAAAATACTTAAAAATGCCCCAAAAGAAGTCCCACAAAACTTGAAAAAAGGTTAACTCTCTAAGATTATATGGCAAGAATATAGGCATCACACATCCACCCCTGTCCCCCGCATATCGTCACGTAAGACACATGTACCTGGTTTGATAATCATAGTGCTGAGGCGTTCCAGGCATCTGTGTATTCTTAACATGCTTGACAAAAGAAAGATGCACTTAGTTCATTAACAGCATCCTGACAATCACACTGCCAAAGAGAAGGCTGAAGAAACACTTTAAGGTAATAAAAGCTCCTATGTCATTGATAGCATGAAGATGGACTGGCATCAAGGTCTATTTTAATGTTATATTATTACTGGTCAACCTCTTTTTACCTTGCTGACATTTAACAATAACTCCTGGTAAGTTGAATGATACCACAATGGTATCCATTCCTCTCTATGTAATATGTAAATATATCATACTAAAGTTTTAGTGTTTATTGATCAAATAGATAAATGACCATTTACATCCAACCATTTTCTTACCTCCCAAATCCAGACATATTATATGAGAAAAGTTAGTGTATGGACAGTGATAAGGTTTGGATATTTGTCCCTTCCAAATCTCATGTTGAAATGTGATTCTCAGTGTTGGGGGTGAGGCCTAGTGGGGGCGATTGGATCATGGGGGTGGATCTCTCATGAATGATTTAGTATCATCCCCTTGGTGATAAGTGAGTTCTCACTCAGTTCATGCAAGATCTGCTTGTTTAAGAGTCTGGAACATCTTGCTTCTCTCTGTCTTCCTCCTGCTCTTGCCATGTGGTGTGTTTCCTTCCACTTAACCTTCACATCATGATTGTAAACTTCCTGAGGCCCTTACCAGAAGCGGAGCAGATGTTGGCCCCATGCTTACTATACAGCTTACAAAACCATGAGCCAGTTAATCCTGTTTTCTTTATATATTACCCAGTCTCAGGTATTCCTTTATAGTGACACAAGAAACATCCTAATACAGACAGTTAAACCAACACCAGACACAAACGTTTATTGGAATATTTTATTTACGTTTTATATTTAAAGAGAATCAATACAAATCGGGACATATTTACAGCATTTCAAATCAGCGTACAAGAATGCAATGGTTTCATCCATTCAGCAAACAAAAATACATGTCTGTTTTATTTTTGCCTAAATTCTGCTAGAATTTGAACAAAATTCTAAAACAAAAGATAAGCCACACAGAGTACAAATAAAGTGCATTTTTAAATAGCTCTATTTAACTTTGGTGGATGAAGCTTCAAACTTTGTATTAAGGCACCTGGAATTCTCCCCTGTTTCTTTTTCAAACACCAGGAAAATGCATTCACAAAATTTATAGTTACATGGACAGAATTTTAGTTTATCTAATGTAATTTTAGCCCATTTAGGTCAAACATAAACTCAATTTGCAAAGTAACATTGTTTGGAAAACATTTTCAACAGACTAATTTTACAGAACATTTTTTTCTGTAGACTAATTCATGCACAAAGATCAATGACCAATATTAGTGTTACTTACTCTGTCATTACCATTTTCAAACAGTATGATGATTCATATACTGTGCTTTTGAAAAATCCCATAAGTTTGAGAAATAGTTACACAGTATTTTTGTAAGGAACCTTTTTGTCTAATCTTGTGTCAAGTTGATGTCACTAATATACCAATCAATTCAGTCCATAATCTCTGATAAACTATGGTTGACACTCACATGAAGTACATTCAGCCTAATTTTAAAAACAAGAAAAAGTTAAAATGAATATTTTGCTTTAATCTTGTTCTATTAACTTAAAGTAGCTTAAATAGACATTTCAAGAAGAACTAGCCTAAGTTTGCACTGCTTTTTACATTACAATTCCAGATCAATATAAGCACCTGGAGAAAAACCCTGACACATATAGCCCAAGCTAAAGTAGTAGTATTTTTCATTAAGATACTATCATAAAATAAAGTGATTATAGCTACTCCACATTTTAAAAGCAACATGTTTTTATAAGAAAATTGTTATAAATGAAAAACATGACTTCTTGAAGACAGTTTTGAATCTAAAAATGTTGCTATCACTATTGAGAGGAAACTTGCCTATGAAAAACATTATAATGAGTTTGTGGAAAAAAGTTAACAGGTTAAATATTTTAAGCCATTTAACTATAGCATAATATTAGTCATCTCTGCACTTTCAGTATCACTCTTATTTTATTAAATTTATCCAGTTTATTAATAGAAACTAGGCCCTGATTGGCAGTTCTGTTATTACTAACGGTTCAAGTTTTCTATTGACACAGACTTTAAGATTTAATTTCTTGAACAGCAGTCTCTTGATCAGGAGTTTCATCTTCTTCAAAAGTTGGGTTGTCAACATGAGGAACAACATCCACTGACACAGAATTTGCTTCATGGTTTACCAGCTGTAGATTTTCATCTTTAAAAAGAAATAGCAATTTTAGGATGATTTTGCCCCTCTCTTCTTTTAAGACAAAATTCATCATGTAGTTCCAAGAAGTCTTTCTTATTTAATTTCATCATACTCTGATTATCATACTCATTCCCTGTACCTTTAATAATTATATGATTTATACTATATCTTACATAAAGCATATATGGCATTATTATATTGATTTATAATTGCCCCTTTTTTGATTCACATACATGGGTTTATTTCTACCCAGATTATAGCCTCCTTAAGAGCAAAAATTATGTCTTCTACTTCTTCCTTACCTTAAATATAACAAGCTGTTAAATCTGGCTATATATTTTTTAAGTGTCCAAACCTGGGAACTTAAAAAAATTACCAGTGCTTCTTCATACACATAAATATAGATAGATAGATTTAAAAAATCAACCAGGAAGTTGGAAGGATGCCCAAAATTGAATACAAACAGTAATAAATGAACTTAATTGTATTATAAATGAAATACATAACCATGTGAAGAGCACAGGGAAGAAAACAACTAAACTTAAATAACGTTGGAAAACAGTATTTTGACTCTAACTTGTAAGGCTAAAAACAAAAAGAACTGTACACTAGTTACTGACATTGTTTTACACAGGGGTATGTGTTAGCAACGCTGAAACTATTTTATGTATATTCTATAATTGAACAAATAAGTAAAAATACTGTGGATAAAAAGAGTCTTTCTCCTTTCACTGTCGGAGAAAGGAGTTACAAATAAATAAAGGGAGAGGCCAGAATGAACCCTGTGGTGTTGGATTGGAATCAGACGTATTAGTAGGGTCATTGTTTTTCAGATAAATAGATGAAATGACAGATAGAGAAATAATGTATATGTATGTGTATATTTGTGAGAGTAAATACATATATTTTCTAGTCTTGTTCGCTAAAAGGGCCAATAGCAATGACACCCCAGTAGCAATAAACATGCCTGTTGCTCAGATTCTGGTTTTGAAATACCACTCTCCAGTAAAAGGCCTCCTGAAGAAGTGGCTGATTCTAGGGCTAGGATAGGGAAAGTACAAGGTTAACCTAGATTTTAGCCTAGGGACCAGCAAACTCCAGCCTACCCGCCATAGCTAAAAGTGTTTATCATGGTTGTAAAAGGTTGTAAAACAAACCAACGAAAACAAAAAATAAGGGTATGAAAATGAAGACTTACGGCCTTCAAAGCCTAACATATTTACTATGTGGCCCCTTACAGAAAAAGTTGGCTAATCCCAGACCTAGAACACCTTGTGTTACCAGAAAGTAAGAAAGTTGAAAGAACACAGAAATCAACTTGAACAAGTTCCCAATGACCAAATCTAGGATGATATGAGCAAGGGATAAATGATGAGAATGATATTATAGAATGAAAGAAACATCTAGGATCCTATAGTATAATAAATAAATAATTGAATAAATAAATGGAGGAGAAGGAATAGTTCTTCCTTACATTAGAAGTTTAATCAATAAATGTACAAAGAATGATGGAAACAGAAAATCACCATTTGGTAAATACTTCAGCAATAATTACTGCAAGCAAGAAGCATCAATGATTGCTAAAAGTAGTGGGTAGAAGTATGATGAGAACCAGGACATTTGTGTAGTCTCCAAGTATCTCTCTATAAGATATTTAATAATTACAAAGGGAAAAATGGTAATTTTAAAGGGAAAAACCTGGCAGACACCACCTTAACCAAGTGGGCAAAGTTTGAATCATCAGTAATAAGACACTAACATCATGTGCTTCCTGGAATGATATGGGGGCACTGAAAGGGGCACAACATCAGTTCTGTAGTATTCTTGACAAAAATGGACAATAAATTTAATCACTCAGAAACAGCAGACTTGCCCAAATTGAGGGACACTCTAGAAAATAACTGACCAGTAATCTTCAGAAGCATCAAGGTCGTGAAAGACAAAGAACGAAGTGTCACAGATTGGAGACTAAGACACATGACAATTAAATGCAATGTGGGATCCTGGGACAGAAAAAGGACATTAGTGGGCTAACTGGTGAAATTTGAGTCAAGTTTATAGTTTTGATAATAACATTTTATCAGCAAATTTCCTGGTTTTGATAATTGTATATGGTTACATAAGATGTTAACATTTGGAGAAGCTGGGCAAAGGGTATATGGGCATTTTTTGTATTATTTTTGAAATGTTTTTGTCAGTCAGTCTGAAATCATTTCAAAAGTAAAATAAAAAATACCTGTGCCCGGGCCCTGCACCTCATGTTAAATCACAGTTGCTCTGAGGTACAGCCCAAACATCAGCAAAGTTTAAAATCTCTCTAGGTGATTTTCATATACAGCTGGGATTGACAGTAGGGCCCTTATTCAATGGTTCTCAAAATGTGGTCCCTGGACTAGTAGCATCAGTATCACCTGGGAACCTGTTAGAAATGAAAATTCCTAGGCATCATTCAAGACCCACTGAGTCAGAAACTCTGATGGTGACCTCTCTGTTTTAATAAGCCCTCCAGGTGACTCAATGAATAGTTTGAAAACCAGTGCTCTAATAGAACTTAGCCCAATGATGTGACACACAACATGAACTATGTGTATTTACAAAGTTATGCAAATCAACTATCACCATAAGAATCAATGGCTAATACAAAAGACGAAAGATTCTTAAACTAGTAATATGTAATCCCAGACAAAATGAAATCTGGTTTAAGTGGTCATTCATTCAACACAAATTTGAGTATCTACTATGTGCTAGGTGCTAGATAGACAATAGCGAATATAAGACACTGTTCTTACCCAAAGGAACTTTAGAAGTTTTAATACAATTCAGTGTAGTAAGTGCAATGATTGAAGTTCTATGGAAGCCAACAGCAGGGCCATCACATCTAGTCAAGAGAGGCTTCTCAAAGAGGTGTCAGTCTTAAAGGAGAAACAGGAGTTATACTGGGCTCCCCTAATTTCTTGGGTAAGGAAGAATGGAAAGAATAGGCAAAGAGAAGATAGTGGCTCAAACTATGACTGTGGAATTAAGGTTGGAAATTAGGGGACAGAGTTGAGAACACAGATGTTTAATCAATAGGAAGGGGAAGTGGGAAGAATTTGGGATATCCTTAGTTTCTGTTTTAGGGCACTTGGGTGAGTATTACTATTATCCAAATTAAGAATACAGGAGGAGGAACATGGATCGCTATTTCATTTGCTTTTCAAATCTCTTAAAAATCTATTGTGCTTACCTCTTCCCCCATCCCACCCCTACCCACAGAAGAACAGAACACAAAAAGAGTAGATTGGAATGTTGTTTTTTAAAAGACTAGCAATAAATTATCTTGTACACTCTCTTTTATCTTTACTGAATTCTATTACCACACAATTATGAGAGTACAAGATCATCTGGAGCAATCAGACAATGATTCTCTATTATAGGTAGAATAATCCACCCATTATTAAGATACTTATAACTAGTTTATATTCAAGGGAAGATATATACAAGAAATACAAAGTTTGCCTCTGCATGGTTATATTCATTGTGCTATCTTCAGAAGTGGTATCTATGGCACTGATAAGCCTATGAGGACAAGGTTTTATATCATAGGAAGCTGAAAGTTTCATAAATCATCTTGACAATCAGTTTTTGTTTTACTTTTATGCTAGAATTAAATCATCTCAAAACGAGGATTGTTGAGAGAAGACTTTCAAACCAACAAAAACATGGAAAAGATTGAGGTTAAAGAAAGGGAAAATAATTTTTATAGGGGTTTTATCTTTATAGGGAAAAACAGAACTCCCTAAAATTTCTCATTTGGCATAAAATTATTAAGTTGCAATACGAATTCATATGAATTTTGAAAATGATATATTCAATTTTAGTTTCTAACAGTTTGTTCATTTCATGGTAAATAGTCAACAGGTGGCAGCACATACCATTCTTAAACAGTTTCCTATTTGCAAAACATGGTTTCTGGAGAAGCTGGGCATAAATCAAGCTTTTGTAAATTGAATTCTATTTTATCATTTCAGAATTCCTTTATCTTAACTTCTGCTTTATCTGCAATGAACAATGGCTTCTAAAGTTTAAAGTTTCTTCTTACCCTCTGTAAGTAGTTAATAAGCCAAGATTTAAATGCATCAGAGAGAAGCGTTCCAATAAATCTTTCTTTTGTAAATAATCCCCACTCTGATGCATTTCATCTATTTCAAATACATTTGAATATATGAATATTAAGGTAGGGGTGCATCCTTCACGGCATTATTTTAAGCAGAAAAAACTTGGATCATGATAATGGCTGAATAGAACAAACGCTAAAAAGCAAGAGTACTATACAGGCATATGATCCACAATGAATTGTAGTGCACTCATTAACCTTTAGTATGCTTACTTGTTGACTGCACGTGTTCCTCCAGAGGGGGTTCATCTGCTCCCTGTACTGAAGCATATCCAGATGATGCGGTCTCACTGCGATTATCCTCTTCATGGGAGGAGGCACTATTGGATGTTTCATTGGATACAGGGACTTGTAAGGACACTGATCCATCTTCAACATCCACCTTTAAAGAGCATTTGAAAAAATTAAAAGCCTTTCAGTGTACACGCTTTTCCTCGACATATCACTTCAAAGTTTCTTTATAGGTGACTCACTGCAGCAATATTTCTCAACCTTTTAAACCTATGATCCCTTTTGATGGTCACGGGTCTCTCGTTTGCCCCAGTCAAAACAGAGTAACTGGGTCCACCAATGGGGTGAAAGATGCTATAGGCAGAGTGTACTCTCATCTGATATGTTCATTTGAGTGATCCCAGCACTTCATAAAATAATGCTAGGTACAAGTTAGGCCCTAAAAAGTCATGCTGTCTCCTATGGAACTTGAGAATCACTGTCATCTATGTATCTTCCCATGTCAAGATCTGAGCTTGATTTTATGTTGTATCTTGAAAACAGGCCTTTTTTTCATTTACCAAATATAAAATTATAATTTAGTATTTATTATGCTTTCTCAAATTATGTCTGCTTATTTAACTCCAAGTTTGCTCATTATGCAACATTAAAAGATTACAAAAATAGAAAGAGGGATGCCAAGTTGGTGGTTTACATGGTTATCATTTCAAATTCTGACCAAATAATTGAATGTATTTGGAAAGAGGGAGGAAGAAGGAAAATGGAGATGGCCCAAGGTGGCACCTCATTGTCTATATGATATAAATATGTCTGGTTTTAGGTATAAACTGTAAGTATGGCATATTACATAGCTAAAAAATAAGGACGTTATTTTGTTGTTTTCCCCAAAGCCCAGGCATATATTCTTCATATAAATAACATATTAATGTTTACCTCAATTCCCAAAGCTTTGAGTATGTCACATTTGCACATGGGGCAAGTCCTGTGTTCTAACAGCCATGGGTCAACACATGTCTTATGGAAAATATGGCTAATGCAGAAAAAAACATAATTATCAGTTGTGAAGTAGCAACACTTTGCCTAATATATATTAACAGATTACTTAGTGTAACTTTTAGTCTTTGAATGGATGCCTTTTCTTTTAAACACACTATTCATACAATGAAGGAGCCACAGAAACAAAATTTGGAAATTCCATAATACAGTACTTTTAAATGTAAAAGCCTCACTACTCTAGCTCCAAAAAAAATATTTTCAGTACTCATTTGAAAATGGCTAGGATGCTACCTGACCTAAGACTTTGTTCATTATTTCAAATCTTAAACAGTTATAATTCCCTAACTGATAAATGGTACAGTCATTCTCAATAACATAGTCCAATATAGTATTGAGTACAACACCACCGTACTGATGCTTTAGGCAATGTGATATGTTCCAAGAGCATCACTATTGTATTAAATAGCTAAGAAGGAGTATTAAGAACAACCTTCAGGAGAGGGATAATTTATAAAACTAAGGAATGAACACTTCCAAATAGATGCTCATGAGTTGATTTCATTTTATTTTTTTCTCGATGGATTAGAATACATTTAAAAAAATATATATATATATATAGTGCTGGCTAGGTTCTCAGTTTTCTATGGAATTAGTTTAGAACAAATTGAACCACATTACAGTTAGACTTATACCAATTTCAGTAATATTAATAAATGAATGAACATAAAAATAAACCATTCTATATTTAAATGAAAATAAGTTAAAAAATAAACATTTTTAACATTAATGTGGAAATATTCAAAATAGTTTTCTTCCATCACAATCATTTTTGTGGGTCAGCTATTTTTATTGAAGATATAGAAGAAAATCAAACTTACTTGCAGGTTAAGATGCGTACCAAATCATTTGGTTTATACAATTCAATGCACACAGCACAACTGTCTCCATCAGGGCCAATTTCCTACAAGCAAGTAGTTATTGTTACTCTGACAGATAAGAAAAAATATATTAAACTGCAGAAGAAGATCAGAACATATATGTACTTAACCAGCCTAAATTCCTATAAAAGGAGGAGCATTATATCACCGAATGGTTATGTAACTGTAAAGTTCCCAAAGGTGATTTAAAATTATCCAGACTTTAAAAAGGTAAAAGAATAAAGTGAAACAAAAGGGGAAAAGAACCAAGAGAAACATGTAGCACTGATTTAAACTATTTTTCCTGATTTTAGAATTCATAAAATACCATTTGTACAAGTTCTATAACTTTTCTCATTAAAAAAATAAGGTATAGTTCATATACAGTAAAATTTACCCTTTTAATGTACAGTTCTGCATGTTTTGAAAAATATATAGTCTCTTAATCCTTACCACAATCAAGATACAGAATAGTGCTATTACTCCCAACAAACTCCTCCAAACTCTTTGTAGTTATCCTTTCCTCTCATCCCCACCTCCTGGCAACCACTGATCTGTTTTTATAGTTTTGGCTTTCCCAGAATATCATATAAATGGAATCATGCATTATCTAGCTTTTGAGTTTGGATTTTTTAAACTTAGCATAATACATTTGAGATTCATCCATAATGCTGTATGTATCAGTGGGGTTCCCATCACACTTTTATTGCTAAATAGTATTCCATGATATGTATGTACCACAGTTTATCCATTCACCAGTTGAGCAATATTTGGCTTTTTTCCAGTATTTGACAATATGAATAAAGCTGCTATGAACAGTTGTGTTTTTATGTGAACATAGATATTTTCTCCCTTTAGAGTAAATATCTAGTAGTGAGATTGCTAGGTGTTATGGTAAGTGTATTTTCAACTTCAGAAGGAACTGCCAAACATTTTCAAATTGGCTATACATTTTGCATTCTTACCAGCAAATGAATGAGAGTACCAGTTGCTCCAAATCTTGACCAGCTCTTGGTATTTTCAGTTGTATGTATTTTAGCCATTCTAATGAATGTACAATGGTATTTCATTGTGGCTTTAATTTGTATTTCTTTAATTATTAATGATGTTGAACATCTTTTGTGTGCTTATTTGCCATTCATATTTTTTTGCTGGATTGTCTGTTTTGCTTGCCAGTTTTCTGTTAGGTTGTTTGTATTCTTACTGTTACGTTTTGAGAGTTCTTTATATTCTAGGTATAGCTCTTTAACAGACATATGATTTGCAAATACTTTCTCCCAGTCTGTACCTTATCTTTTCCTTCTTCTAACAGAAGTTTAATAAAGAACAGAAATTCTTTATTATTATTATTATTATACTTTAAGTTCTAGGGTACATGTGCATAACGTGCAGGTTTGTTACATATGTATACTTGTGCCATGTTGGTGTGCTGCACCCACCAACTCGTCAGTACCCATCAACTCGTCAATTACATCAGGTATAACTCCCAATTTTGACAAGGCCAAATGTACCATTTTTTTTTCTTTTTTGGACTTGTTTTTGGAGTTATATCTAAGAAATATTTGTCACCCAAGTCATGAAAATATTTTTCTTTAAAGTTTTCTTCTAAAAATTTCATAGTTCTAGGTTTTATGTTAAGGTCTATGATCTATTGAAATAATGCTTACATAGGGTATGAAGAATGGATTTAAGTTCTTTTTTGTTTGTCTGTTTGCTTGCTTTTTGCTTAAGGATATCCAATCACTGCATATGGATATCCAACAACTGGCTATCCTCCTGAAAAGGCTATCCTTTCTTCACTGAATTGCTTTTGCACTTTTATGGAAAGTCAATCGACCATACATGTGTGAGTTTATTTCTGGACTCTCTCTTCTGTTCCATTGATCTATAAATCTATCCTTTTCCCAATACAACACTATCTTGACTGCTGTGACTTTAAAATAATTCTGCAAATCAGGTAGTATGAATCATCCCAAGTTGTTCTTTATCAAAATTGTTTTGTTTATTCTAGTTCTTTTGCATTTTCATCTAAGCTTAGAATCAGGCTGTCAATTTCTATCAAAGATTTATACTAGGATTTTTATTGAAACTGCATCAAATCCATAAATCAGTTTGGTGGGGAACCGACATCTTAACAACAGCAAGTCTTCTGACCCATGAACATGGTATATGTTTCCATTTATTTAGATCTTTTTTGATTTCTCTCTTTCATTAGTGTTTTACAGTTTCATGGCTTTGGTAAGATTTAAAATGGTGTATTATTTCCATAAGTTCTACAGCTATTTTTGAAATACATGTTTTACCCATCAATGGTAGTTTTCAACTATCCTAAATCTGAAAATACATATTCAAGCAAAGTAACACTAAAGCATTGTATTAGTTTCCTATAGTTGCAGTAACAAATTGTCATAATTCAGTGGCTTAAAACAACACAAGTTTATTCTCTTACTGTTCTGGAAATCAGAAGTCTATAATCAAGGCATTGGCAATACTGTGCTCTTTCTGGAGTCAGCAGGGGAGAATCCCTCTCCTTACCTTTCCCAGCTTCTAGAGAGTGTCTGCATCCCTTACCACCTAGCCCCTTCCTTGTATCACCCCAACCTGTTGCTTCCACTGTCACATCCCTTACTGTACTGTGGTCAAATCTCCCTCTCTCCCTCTTATAAGGACACCACAATTATATTTTGAATCTACCTGGATAATCCAGGATAATCTCCCCATCTCATGACCCTTAACTTAATCATATCTGCAAAGTCCTTTTTGCCATATAAGGTAATATTCACAGGTTCAAGGGAATAGATATCTTAGATCTTTGGGGGGCCATTATTCAGCCTACCTCTAGAATCAAATACATATAAAAAGTCAATAAGGTTCATAAATTACAATAAAAGCATACTTAGGAAGAACATTTAGCCTGAACAATGGCTTAGTAGCACTGCTTTAAAACAAGTAGCATTTAAAAGTCATGAATGTACCTTGTCTCCTTGTTTCAGTGTGCGTAGTTGAAGTCTTCCAATAGCTTTTTTAGCATCTGCCTTTAATTGCCTCTGTAAAAAAAACAGCAGGTATTAGAAAAACTATTTTTTAAAAGAATTATGATGAAAAAGATAGAGAGGATCAATAAATATTTATCAGGTAAAAGTCAATATACAAACGAATTTTAAAAGATAAAACTTAATTATCCATAATAAATGTCCCATTTACCTAACATCAGGCAGGATTTTCCAAGTTACTGAGACTTTTCACTTACTATGTTTCCCTACTTCCTTAAACAATACTGTTGGGACCATAATGGTAAAAATACATTTCCCCCACCCCTAATGGATTCAAATGCTATTAATTTTCAAAGCAATCTTCCTATTTATAAGCTCAGAGGACATTAACATGCATTTTTTCCAATTTCCTTTTTGAATCATGTCTTGTTTGGTGGAAAGTGCATAGGATTTGGATTCAAATGGTTCAAAATCTGACTTTGTCACTTACTCAATGAATAACCCAGCACAAGTCATTTAATTATTTGATTTGGATTCAAATGGTTCAAAATCTGACTTTGTCACTTACTCAATGAATAACCCAGCACAAGTCATTTAATTATTTGAGCTTGTTTATTTATCTATAAAATGAGGGTAGTACCAACCTTTACACTGTTTGGTATTAAGAAAAATATTTGTGTTTATAACCACGATTGCTTTGTGAAGAAGATTGATTCTGAGAGTGGTCACCTTTTATTGTTTCACTGAGCATATATCTAGATGTATCTGGATATGCAAAAGCAAGCCACAGGCTCATTTATGGAATAAAAACTAAAACATTACGCATAATTGAGTCAGAAGTGAAGTTGCGGTGTGGGAAGAATCTCCCAGGTGAGGGAAAGACTATAAAGAGAGTCTATATAGTCCAATAACATTGTCCCTCTAGGTGGGGTGAACCAGCCAGAGGAAAAAATCCCAGGTGATATTTGTTAAGATATTTGGCATCAATTTGAAGTTATTGGTGATGCTGCAAATACTTCACTCCCCTTCACTAAAGTCTACTACATACACGAATGCCTCAAGTGAATATAATATACATATGAATTGAAATAGAGGCTAAGTATAACACTTGGTAGATGCTGTGTTGATATGGTGAATATTTGTCCCCTCCAAATCTCATTGAAGTGTGACCCCCAATGTTGGAGGTGGGGCATGGTGGGAGGTATTTGGGTCATGGAGGAGGATCCCTCATAAAGGGCTTAATGCCGTCCTTATGGTAATGAGTGAGTTCTCAGTTCATGCTGGTTGTTTAAAAGAGCCTGGCATCTGCTCCCTCTCTCTCACCCTGTGACACATGTGCTCCCTCCTTTCCTTTCTTCCATGATAGGTAGCTTCCTGAAGCTTTCATCAGAAGCTGAGGTTGGCACCAAGCTTCTTATATAGCCTGCAGAACCATGAGGCAAATCAACTTCTTTTTTTAAATAAATTACCCAGCCTCAGGTATTCCTTTACAGCAACACAAACCTGACTAATACACGTGTGGAATATAACAGTAGCATGTGCAAGATGGCAAGATAAGTGATCTTTCTATTTTGAACTGTAAAATGAACATACTTAGAAATTCGGCAAAAAGTAGGCCCCCAGAACCAGAGATCATTGTGAGAATGTAAGCAGCTTCCTTCCTATATGTACCCCCATCTCCAGCTGACATTTATGTTACATGAAAATTAGAGATAATGTAAGTATTTAGTATAATGTCTGGCATATAGCAGACACTCAAGAAAATGTTTATTACATAAAATGTAAACTACCATTCATCAATAAGCATAACAGGTACTTGCCAATATATATTTGCTACAAATGCTACAAATATTTGTAGCAAATATATTTTGGAAGGTAGGAATCCATAAGTATCAGTATGTGAGAAATCTCCTTGATGTTCAAATCTGTCTCCTATGTAAGATATCATTTTGTGAAAGATATTTAACTTAATGCCAAGGAGAATATCAGCCAAAGTATTTCTTTGCTGTCACAGGAAAAGCAGAAACCTCTCAGATTATTACCTGACCAGCAAATAAGCCTATCAGAAACAGTGAATAGGAAGGCCTAGATCCTAAGAAGGAAAAGTGGTGATAATCAAGGCACTTTCACTCCCATTTTGGGACATAATTGTGAACTAAAAAAATTCTATGATGGGACTTAATTTCAGCACAAATATCTTCCCTTCTATTTTGTTACTTGTAAGATAATAATAGAGTGACAGTGAACAAAGGTACACCTAGGATCTTTAGATTACCGAGCCCGACATCTAATCAGACAAAGAAAACTGATGCTCAAAGAGGAAGGATGTCTTGCTCGAAATATCAGAGCTAGTGTCAGCCCCACTGAAGTGCAGAGTTATATCAAAGTAGCTATTTGTTTTGACCGTAGCATGGAGTAGGAAACTACTCCTACCATTTCCTTACAATATACAGTTGTTACACAGTTTAAAATTTTTTAATATCCATTACTTCATTTAATCCTCACAAAAACCCCCAGAAGAAGGTAATATCCTCATTTTAGAGATGCTCAAGTGGAGGGTTGAAAAACTAAAATAACTTATTCAAAAGGGAATGCAACATCTAAATAATAAAGCTGGTACTGGAACTCTGCTCTTCATATTCCAAGAGTCCATTACAATATAACCATCCATAATTCAGCTGTCTTTTGATGTTTTTCTAGCTTCTGGATTTCAGGGTCTGTCAAACTGTGGCAATCCTTCCACCTGTATGCCTACAGGGTCTTGGCCCTGGCCCACACACCTACACTTCACTACTTTCTTTTCACATAGATCATGAGTCAGTTGGACATCGAGAGGAGAAAAATGCAAATGAGAAAAAAATAGAGCCAGCAAGAAGAAATGGGAAAAAAATGTAATGTAATTGATGATGTCTTTCAGAATCATTTTGCTCTTTGTCCTTAAAGCAATTGTAATTTAGGTTTAGGCAACAAGCTGTATAACACAGTTTGGGAAAGCTCTCATAAGGAAGTGATACCTCTCTAGGGTATTTATTTGATTCAGTCTATATAGTCTGATTTCTCATTGCAAAACATTCCATTCAATACAATATAAATGTCTGAATCTCCAGTGCTAGTGCTTATCAATTTATCAGGCATTAATGCCAAATATATAACTTTCTTAATTATAGCCAAGACTATAATGCAAATTAATTTGAAGTGTAGGATCAAAGGCAAACTTTGTATATAATGTCTGAGTCTATGCCCAGGAGAACAGTAGAACTTGCATTAAGGCCAATGCTAGAAAATGATGGTGGGTGAGAATACAAAAAATAAAAAAATAGGGCCAAATCCAAAAATACCAGAAGGCACTAGACAAGAGATTTGATTTTTAAAGGATCTCTAAAAGATTTACAGCATAGCATAAACTAATGTTTAACAAAGCAGCCTTAGAATAAAAATGTGTTTAAAAGAAAATTTGAATATTTTCAACAGCTCTTACTGGGCTTATATAAAGAAAAGCTATTTTCTTTAAATATGGATGCAAGACAAGTGATTTTAGTAAAAAGCACAAACTGTATTTTTAGAGCTTAAAGGAAAGTCACTCGCAAAAAAACTGCCTCACGATATTCAAGATAGTACTCAAGATATTTCACTGTGACACTGACGCAAAAGATCCAAGATGCATGCTTCCCTCTAAAAAAAAAAAAAAATCTGAAATATGGGAACACCATTAGGACCCAGTAGATTATATTCAATACATATGTTTGAACAACATTTTGTCAGCTTTTGAGTGCCCAAATATACCTCAACATTTAAAGACAATATGCCCCATGCGAACTGTAATTTGTACCTTACTCCTTCAAAAACAGAATTTCAAGAATGTATCTATATTATTATACAAATTACATGGGATACTTTTCCAATGCCTTGCTACCATATCAGAATTTCCTTAGACTATAAATTCCAATAACACATCATTTCCACCTCTTATCTTGTTCAGTAACTGTATTATTAATGTGCCTTTCTCTCTTGAGTAGCAGGAGGACTGGGCCTTAGTCACTTAGAAAAAAATTTCCCAGTGGCGAGAGTTTGCTCAAAAACTATTTTCTGAATTTAGAAAATATAAACAGACTTTCTTGATTTTCTCATGCAAGACACTTCTCATTTCAATTATTAAAAGTCTCTACTCCATTAAGTTTGGGGAAAGAAAGGTTTAGACATTAATTGAGCATTTGCCATGTGTCAGGTTGTAAGCTTTTTACATGTGTCATCTTGTTTAATCATTAACAACATTGGGACATAGCTATTTCAACATCCAAGTTTTACAGACAAGAAAAGTAAGGTTCAGAAGCTTGACTAAAGTCCAGACAGCTGGTTAGTTTCAGAGCTGTGATTCAATTCAAGCCCAGGTTCTATCTGGCTTTAAAGCCCATGATCTCTCCACTATTGCACACTGCCTCTATTGTGTAATGGCAAAGAAGCCTTTCACATTCCTTGTGAAGAAGACAAACGAAGGAAATTTTAAAAACCCCTTCAAAGCCAGCAATTATCCAATCTTAAAATTCTTCCCAAACTAGCTATTTACTGTGATTTGGGGAATTTTAAAAAGCAAGTACATTATGTCAAACGCCTTTTGCCTTTCCCCTCCTCCTCTCTAATCCTAAGAGATACCTGGTCTAAGAATATTTGGCAGTAAAACTGAAGACTGATTCAAAGAAGCTGGTTGTTGGCCAATTTTCTTAACAGAAGCTTAATGTGACTATTCTGACTAATCAAAAGCTGAATTCGCTCTAGTTAGCGAAGAATCTCGACTATATGGTTTTTTTTTTGTTTTGTTTTTTTGTTTTTGGTTCTGAATGGGAATATATTGGGGTTGAAGATAAAATGTCAAACTAATGATCATTCTTTATTACAATGTTCAATTTTGAAATTATGGTGAATGCAAAGATATTCTACCTAGTTCATTGGTGTATTTATATCCAATTAGGTAAAATATATGTTTCAGTCTAGTGATTTGTCAGCTTGATTTTTGGTCCCAGGGCATTCAGCTTTTAACTTAACTGAAACCCACATGAATAGTATTAAGTATGTAGTCAAACCTAATTACTTGATGGAGGACAGGGTGTGCAAAAAGCAAGAAAGGAGAGAGATATAAGCAAACTAGATTTTTCTGAAGTCATCATATTTTACAAACAGACATTTTCCTAAAAATGTGGTTAAGAGTTTTAACATAAGATATTTAAAATCAAGAATTACAGTAAGAGGATTCTTTTCCTCAGATATATTCCTAGGACAAAATAAAAGTCTGAGCCATGTGGCTGTTTAGGTATATGAGAACGGAAATAAATCTATTTTATTCAATAAAAACCTATCCATAATATTTGAGCGAAAGTATTCCTACAGGTAAGAGGAGGTGCAGGCTATAAAATAGCTTCCCATAAATCTATGGAACTACAGACCACTCCCATGAAGAACATAACTGTGAGCAGTGTAAGAAAATACACTGTAAGGAAGAACCATGAAGAAAGGGGGAATTTGACTCAGTAGATAGGTTATAGCTCAGATTATAGCAGTTTTTCAAAGAAATGTGATTAACACCCTTTAGAATTTGTGGTCTAACTTCAAGTTTGTATCCTTTGACCAACATCTCCCCATTTCCCCAACCTCCCTGGCAACCACTTCTCCGTTCTCTGCATCTATGAGTTCAAAATTTTTAGATGAATAAATCCTGAGGATCTGTTATACAGCATGGTTTACTTGAAATTTGCTAAGAAAGTAGATCTTAAGTATCCTCACCACACACACATAAACACACACACACATGTAACTATGTGTAGGGATAGATGTGTTAATTAATTTATTTTAATCATTTTACAATTTAAATGTATATCAAATCATAATGTACACCTTGAATATATACAAATTTTATTTGTCAATTATACTTCAATAAAGCTGGAAAAAGAATTAGTGATATAAATGTAAAATTAGAGTAAGTGAATATATAAAAATCCTGAGACCCATTATAAGAGCTTTCTTTTGTTCAGTGAGAAAGTAAGAAGAAAGACTGTAAATCTAAGTCCTATTTAGACAAGGATTTAATCTACTCTTCTTACAGAAGAGTCAAAA
The DNA here is from genome assembly GCF_047675955.1 of Chlorocebus sabaeus. NCBI lineage: Eukaryota > Metazoa > Chordata > Mammalia > Primates > Cercopithecidae > Chlorocebus > Chlorocebus sabaeus. The sequence continues at coordinate 46,588,189 of NC_132933.1, forward strand.
TTCTCATGGTTTCTGTAAAAGACCCTGAACTACTCTCAAATGTAGGCAGAAATAGATACATACATGTGAACACACGAACTGCAAAAGTATGTATGTTAATAGTGGTACAGTGTGCAGGTACTTAATGAATCTTCCAGGTAATTTTGTGTACTAGTGGAGTAGAAAAAAACTTAATGTAACCAGAAATAGTTTAGATAATTTTTAGTAGTGCTTTAAGTTGAAGCACAGATTTTAAGATATTAATGTAGCCTAGTCCTTCCTCTTCTGAGAACACACAGGAGTGCTCTTTCTCTCTGGCAGCAAACTACAGAAATGTGTGGCATATCTCTGCCCAGGGAACCAATTTAAGTGTTGGGGTCCAAGACTCAGATGAAGGGACTGCTTACTAGGTGCATCCTGCTAGGAACTGGCCATGTTGCCTGAAACTCAGGACCCCAACAATGAAACTAGGATATCATCAATCTTGATTGTTGTGAAAAGCAACTCTGACAGGCTGGTATAACATGGTCCATTGTTCCAGGTGTATATAACAAAATTATCAATCACTAATGTAAAGACCACTTTGAGAGCCACATTCCCAGGGTTGGCCAGGGGCCAATCATGGTTCCCTTGAGGACATGCCAGGAGTAAGCAACTATATCTGTTGTGTTACCTTTTTCCTCACAATCCATCCAGTTGGTCAAAGACTTTATAATAAAACTTTCAATGCAGTAACTGTTTGTACAGCATTTATATATTATCACTTCAGTTAGTACAGTAGTCAGTATAGTTACTATACAGTAACTACACAGTTAGCATAGTATTTATATACAGTGTACTATATACAGTATACAGTTGACCCTTGAACAACATGGCAGTTATGGGCACTGACCCTCACACAGCCAAGACTCCACATATAGCTTTAGACTCCCCCAAAACTTGACTACTAATAGTCTACTGTTGACTGGAAGCCTTATTGATAACATAAACAGTTAGTAAACACATATGTTGTATGTTATATAAATTATATACTGTGTTTGTATAATAAAGTAAATTAGAGAAAAGAAAATGTTATTAAGAAAATCATAAGGAAGAAAAGAATATATATTTAAAGACAGGGTCTCACTGTCACCCAGGCTGGAGTGCAGTGGCATGATCTCAGCTCACTGCAACCTCTGCCTCCTGGGCTCAAGTGATTCTTCCACCTCAGCCTCCCAAGTAGCTGGGACTACAGTCACATGCCACCATGCCTGGCTAATTTTTCTATTATTTGTAGGGACAGGGTTTTGCCATGTTGCACAGGTTGGTCTTGAAATCCTGGGCTCAAGTGATCCACCTGCCTCGGCCTGCCAAAGTGCTGGTACGACAGGCATGAGAGAAAATATATTTTATCTTAATTAAGGGGCGTGGATTATCATGAAGGCCTCCATCCTTCTTTCTTCACATTTACTAGGCTGCAGAGGACGAAAAGGATATATTGGTCTTGCTGCCTCAGGTGTGGCAGAAGTGGAAGAATATCCACATATAAGTGGATTCACGTGGTTGAAACCCAAGTTAAGGATCAACTGTATATACTGTTCAGTTAGCACAGTATTTATATATAAGGTGCCATAAGAACAACATAAGTCTACCTAATACTTGCAGAAGCCAACAAGGAGTGGAAACAGGTTCAAAGGAACAATTCATCCCGTGTATAAGACCATCACAAACATCTTTACATTCTTATACCAATTTAATTATCCATTTATTCCCTTGATCTATGGCCACTTGAACTTTGTGATAAACTTGCACAGAGCTATTTAATATAGTAATGAACTAAATCATTCTAATTCTTCTTCATGCCAGTCACTCTCCCTTGGTATCACACTGTGAGGAGTTTTTAGTTCAATTTCTCAAATACATTTGATTACCATATGATTTATTTATATAAGATAGTTGAATTTTACTAACAAACAATACCAGTATTACACCATATCAGAGTATGGTTATGATACAGTTTGGTTTGGTTACAAAAAAATCCGGAAATGTCACAGAAATATTTATTAAACCTTTCTAGAAGAATTAGCCTTTGCCCATATGCCAGATATGAGGAGGAACAAATGCTATCACCAGTGGTAATCATTCTGTCATTTCTAGGTTCCATGTTAGCTGGGGACAAAGTCAATCATTTGTCTCAACTTATTATAAAGTTATAGGTTCCTATTAACTTTGTACAGCAAGGCCATTTCCCTCCCATGGGAGTACATGGGTATCCTTCAGTATTAGTTCTATTCCTACTAGCCTTATTTTGGCCCATCCTTTGGTCAAGATCAGTCAGAGATTAGCAGTGCAAGTTGCAATTTTACAAAACAAAACAAAAAAAATCCATAAATTTGGGGATCTGCATGTGTCTCAATGATTCTCTGCCTGAGCTTCTGCAGCTAAAAATGGAAGGCCATTACCCCCATGGCTACTTGGGGATCACTTTTAAGTAAAATAGTTAATAGATTCTGTTGTGTTAGAGTATATTCTCTTTCCCAATATTGATTCCTAGCATTCTCTAGCATTATGTGTTGGGTCTGTGTGATCAGTTTAGCAAAGCTTTATGACATTTCCAAGTGGATTCCCATTCTTTTCCCTCCTCTTGGAAGATGATTTCCTTCAAATCTATTTTAGTTAGTAAATCATTTTCCTCTGAAAGTCACTCTTCATTAAAAGTAAATTCAGCTTTTCACATTATATCTATGCCAGCTCCTATTTCACCTACAGCCCTCTTTTATTTCACTGGTCAATGTTTAATCCAACACATGGATTGTTGCTATTGAGTATTAACTACTTGAATATAGTTAGGATACATTTACTGTATCCGAAAATGTTTGGTCCTCCGTGCTAGAGTCAAGTGTATAGTAGTTACTCCTAAATGTAGTTTAATTTGTATATGCCATAAGATTTCCCATAATCTTTCTTGTCTCAAGTTAGGGTTGTCCCCGGCAGGGACACAAAACTAACTTATAAGGCCTAATATGTTATTTTCATTTATAATCCATTGATACTTTTTTGTTCTGTTTAAAAGCTTTGTATCTACAAAACAGGGATGATATGTGTTCTTACACATCACACTACAACATATGAGGTTATTCCATCTCGGGGCTCATCTGAGCATTCAGTCATCAGAATTTATGGTTACAGTTATCAGTTTCCTGACATTATATGTCATGTATCATAACCTTCAGAAGGTTATGAAATTCTTGAATATATTAAACTTGCCTAACATTCTAATGAAGCCAAATTTCCCTAACACAGTTTCATCGCCATTTCTACCAGTAAAATGGAGATAATATAGTTAAATGTTTACTGATAGTTATAATCAGCATATGCATTAAGTTCCACCTTTTAAAAATTAATACTAAGTCATGAAAATTAAATATATAAATGACATTCTAGCACTCTCAAATATTTACAAGCAAAAAGGATTATCAGCCATATATTTAATCTTTTAGTCCCCAAAGGATAAACAGATATAGTCCAGTAAGTAATTTTTAAAAGCCCCTTCAAAAGCCTTCTCCAATAGATGAGAAGTTTTAATGCTATTCTTGACCATTTCTACAGAGGTTAATTTTCATAAGATGTATTATAAACTATGAAAATTAAATGAGCAGACCAGAGCTAAATGTCCAATGAAGCTCTGTAACACCAGACAAAGTTCTTTATAAACCTTATTATTTTTTGATGGGGCTTAATGCCATGTCAATAAATTTATTATAGCACCGAGAATACAGAAACCCATGCCCCGCCATGAACATATTCAAACCAAACACTCTTGTCATTGTAACTATAACCTTTGAATAGTTAGTCACACTGGACACCAATTTCCTTCCAGCCTCGCAGATAAAAAAACAGCACAATATACAAATGTCAAATATTAACACAGTGTGATACTACTGAGTGGCCTGGTACAGGAATTTTAAACATCTTTTTGACCGCAGCTAGTATCAGGCTGAACCTGCCACCAATGTGATAAGCTGCTTCTCCAAGGAGGATAGAAGTCAATTAACTTTAAACACTGAGATAAACATCACTTATTACCATATGCTGGTATCTAATCTTTATGAAGTTTTTATAATAAAATTTCAATTTCTCATCTATTCCTAAATTAAATTAACTTTCTTGTTATATAAAAATCCTCACTGCTCCTTCCACCCCCTAAATAAATTGAATTTCTTTTCACTTATTGGAGGAAGAGGACATGAAGTGGCCAGAAATCAACTGCCTTTAGAGAAACTTCTCAGTACATATAAAAATGTATTTTCATCTGAAAGCATTAAATCCCTACTGAGCTTTCTAAAGAAGTGGCACACCATTCCGTTGTTATACTGAGAACACCTGAAGGGAGGAGGAGGTAAGAAATCATGGTGGCCTTGACTGGGGTGGAAGCAATGGAGGTAATAAGAAACAATCAAATTCTGGATATATAACGAAGGTAGAAATAACATGATTTGCTGATAGAGTTTACATGGGAGGTGAGAGAATAAAAGGAATAAACAACAATTTCAAGGTTTTTGGCCTGGGGCCAAGAGAAAATCTTTTGAAAATGGGAGCAATAATACTATGTTTGCATGTTGGTGGAAAAGATCCAGAGGAGAGGGAGAAATTGTTAAAGTAGGAGAGTGAGAGAGGGCAATTTCTGGAGTGATGTCCTAGAGTATATAAAAGACAAAAATAATCTTGTACCTGAGTGAAAGAGTTAGCCTTTGCAAAGGAACAGTTCATCCATAAAAACAGAAGACAAAGCAGGGGAATAGGATAGACTCAGATGAAGATAGATGAGAGGATGTGGAAGTATTATTGATTGCTTCAATTTTCTCAGTAAAATAAAATACAAATTGAGAGTAAAGTTGGAGGAGGTGTTGGAGAAAGGGAAAGGAACACATATGGTTAGTCAACAGTAGGAAAGTAAATGGCCACGGAAACATACTTTGATTCCTGGGTAGCATTAAGGGCCCACTCTGATTTTATGGTCACAAACTTAAAGTGAGATCAGTCAGTACAGCTGTAAATGCCTTTCTGATACTTCAGCTGTGCAAGGTACAGATATAGAGTAGGTGGGAAGTAGATTTAACCAGGGTTGGATTTGTTTTGCCAGCAACTATAACAAAGAGAAACAAGGGCCAAGGGAACTGAAGATGTATGCATGGGAGTGACCATGGAATTTAAGCTGGGTAAGGAGAAATGTGAGGATATCAGGGGGCTGAGGGGGACAATTTAATGGTGGCAGGATCAATGCCATACAACCATAGGTACTTTACTGTTCAATAATGCTTTGGTATTTTTGCTGTTGTTTCTATACCTTGTACCTTTTTATACACTGTTATAACATGGTAGAAACTATTAATATTTGACTCCATTTGAAGCCTAACAGTATATCATGCACAATTAGATCTTCTAACCTGCCTTCTCAGCCTAGTCCCTCTTCTCAGCCCCATCCCCACATGCAAATACAGACATACACATAAAATAATAGTGGTTACCTTTGGGCAATGACTATAGTTATGTTGTTATATCAGGTTTTAGGTGACTTTTTTCCTGTGCACTTTCTAATTTCTAAGTTTTCTATGTTGAGTATGAAATGTTTTTGTAATTTAGAAAAAAATGTTGATTTAAAAGAACATATGTGTTTACACCCATATATAATTAAATGCTGGATGTGCTCTCTAATGAGGTGTTACAAGATTTAATCAGGTAGGATTAAGTTCTTTGACAAATATAGAAAATAAAACATTTGAGAAGAGCTGACATACTTTAAAAACTACCAGATTTTGTAAAACATATGGGGAGATCATTGTCTAGCAAGTAAAATGTATTAAAATGTAGGACCCTGAAACAACAATTAGAATAGTAAATTTTTTGTAAATATTGGAAGAAAGGACCATCACAAACCTGCTTCCTGCTTTGAGCTCTTGCATTCCGTAGCCTTCGAGCAGAATAAAAGATAAAATAGCCCACAGTTGCTGCCGTAATAATAAAAAAGGACACAGAAACGAAAAAAATTGAATAGTGATTCACCCAAGGGCCGTGTTTTTTCCCTACTTCTATGACCATTGTCACTTGTATGCCTCTTTGAATAGATTGTAGAATTTTTGTGCCTTTCAGATTGCCGATCATGATTGCAACAATGTCTCCTGCACCTGTAAAGGAAAACAAATTCAGTTTTAGTTTGGTGAAACATTCTTAGTGTAATAACCCAATTGCTAAAATGATTTTAAATGGGTCTCAATGAGACAAAGGATGGATACTCATTCATTCAATTAACATTTTTGATCACCTACTATCTATATAAAATTTGTAGACTACATAAACATCCATGAGATTTTGTTACTGATCTTAGGGTACTCATAACTTAGTAAGGAAGCTATTATATACAACACTTCCCCCTCCTCAGATTAACTAACTATAGTTCAACAGTACTGCCTTTGAGACCGAATTTGCATCTTATATGAAGGTTTGCTTAAAGACAGATAGTCTCCTGAATTGTAGAAAATAGGGCTTGTATTATAGGGAATCTAATATTTTGGGAATACAGAAATATTTCCCAATTTATAAGATGATAAATTATCTCATGAGCTCACTACTAGCATGTATAAGGATTTACATATTGGGATAGTAATTTGAGCCAAACAATGTTTACAAATCCAAATGTACAAACTATACATACGTCCATGATGTACCATTTTTCTATATTCTCAAAAGCAATATAAAACTTGCTCAAGGTGTTCTAAGGTTTTACATGGACCTGATCAGGTTAGCAATGAAGATAACATATAGAAATGCACATTTCTATTCACTACCAATTAAAGACAAGCCTAAAATAAGACTAATCTTATTACTAAAGGTCTAATTATCTATAATACTTACCTCTGCACCAACAATTACATAAGTTTTGTGGAAAAAAATAAAGTACAAAAGTTATCTTTCCCCATGTTGTAAGAATGTCAGATTGCTCATGCCATTCCAAGGCTTATCAAGGTTTATATTCCTTCTAGTCTATATGACCCGAGACCAATAATCTTAAGCAAAGGAATAGCACTTATTTAATGTTAAGTTATAACCAACCAGGGAAACCTCCCACTGATACTAAGTTAAGGAGCTAATCTGAGTTAATGATCAAACTCCAATCTGGAATAAATACAAATACACACGTACAACTCTAAAAGGACTTTTAGAGGAAGATCCAAGATGGCTGAATAGGAACAGCTCCAGTCTGCAGCTCCCAGTGTGAGCCACACAGAAGATGGGTGATTTTTGCATTTCCAACTGACATACCGCGTGCATTTCACTGGGGCTTGTCAGACAGTGGGTACAGCCCACAGAGCAGGGCGGGGCATCGCCTCACCCAGGCAGTGCAAGGGGTCGGGGAATTCCCTTTCCTAGCAAAGGGAAGCCCTGACAGACAGTGCCTGGAAAATCGGGACAGTCCCACCCTAATACTGCACTTTTCCAACGGCCTTAGCAAATGGCACACCAGGAGATTATATCCCGTGCCTGGCTCAGAGGGTCCCACGCCCATGGAGCCTCGCTCACAGCTAGCACAGCAGTCTGAGATCGAATTGCAAGGCAACAGCAAGGCTGGGGGAGGGGCGTCCGCCATTGCTGAGACTTGAGTAGGTAAACAAAGAGGCTAGGAAGTTCGAACTGGGTGGAGCCCACCGCAGCTCAAGGAGGCCGGCCTGCCTCTGTAGACTCCACCTCTGGGGGCAGGGCATAGCTGAACAAAAGGCAGCAGAAACTTCTGCAGACTTAAACGTCCCTGTCTGACAGCTTTGAAGAGAGTAGTGGTTCTCCCAGCATGGAGTTTGAGATCTGAGAACGGACAGACTGCCTCCTCACGTGGGTCTCTGACTCCCGAGTAGCCTAAATGGGAGACACCTCTCAGTAGGGGCTGACTGACACCGCATACAGCCGTGTGCCCCTCTGAGATGAAGCTTCCAGAGGAAGGATCAGGCAGCCACATCTGCCGTTCTGCAATATTTCCTGTTCTGCAGCCTCCGCTGGTGAAACCCAGGAAAACAGGGTCCGGAGTGGACCTCCAGCAAACTCCAACAGACCTGCAGCTGAGGGTCCTGACTGGCAGAAGGAAAACTAACAAACAGAAAGGACATCCACACCAAAACTCCGTCTGTATGTCACTATCATCAAAGACCAAAGGTAGATAAAACCACAAAAATGGGGAGAAACCAGAGCAGAAAAGCTTAAAATTCTAAAAATCAGAGTGCCTCTACTCCTCCAAAGGAACGCAGCTACTTGCCAGCAATGGAACAAAGCTGGACGGAAAATGACTTTGATGATTTGAGAGAAGAAGGCTTCAGATGATCGGTAATAATAAACTTCTCCAAGGTAAAGGAGGATGTTCAAACCCATTGCAAAGAAGCTAAAAACCTTGAAAAAAGATTAGACGAATGGCTAACTAGAATAAACAGTGTAGAGAAGTCCTTAAATGACAAGATGGAGCTGAAAACCAAGGCAAGAGAACTACATGATGCATGCACAAGCTTCAGTAGCCGATTCAATCAAGCGGAAGAAAGGGTATCAGTGATTGAAGATCAAATGAATGAAATGAAGCAAGAAGAGAAGTTTAGAGAAAAAAGAGTAAAAAGAAATGAACAAAGCCTCCAAGAAATATGGGACTATGTGAAAAGACCAAATCTACGTCTGATTGGTGTACCTGAAAGTGATGGGGAGAATGGAACCAAGTTAGAAAACACTCTTCAGAATATTATCCAGGAGAACTTCCCCAACCTAGCAAGGCAGACTAACATTCAAATTCACAAAATACAGAAAATGCCACAAAGATACTCCTTAAGAAGAGCAACTCCAAGACACATAATTGTCAGATTCATCAAAGTTGAAATGAAGAAAAAAATATTAAGGGCAGCCAGAAAGAAAGGTCGGGTTACCCACAAAGGGAAGCCCATCAGAGTAACAGCAGATCTCTCAGCAGAAACTCTATAAGCCAGAAGAGAGTGGGGGCCAATATTCAACATTCTTAAAGAAAAGAATTTTCAACCCAGAATTTCATATCCAGCCAAACTAAGCTTCATAAGTGAAGGAGAAATAAAATCATTTACAGACAAACAAATGCTGAGAGATTCTGTCACCACCAGGCCTGCCTTACGAGAACTCCAGAAGGAAACACTAAACCTGGAAAGGAACAACCAATACCAGCCACTGCAAAAACATGTCAAATTGTAAAGACCATCAATGCTAGTAAGAAACTACATCAACTAATGAGCAAAATAACCAGCTAACATAATAATGACAGGATCAAATTCACACATAACAATATTAACCTTAAATGTAAATGGGCTAAATGCTCCAATTAAAAGACATAGACTGGCAAACTGGATAAAGAGTCAAGACCCATCAGTGTGCTGTATTCAGACGATCCATCTCAAGTGCAGAGATACACATAGGCTCAAAATAAAGGGATGGAGGAAGATCTACCAAGCAAATGGAAAGCAAAAGAAAGCAGGGGGTGCAATCCTAGTCTCTGACAAAACAGACTTTAAAACAACAAAGATCAAAAGAAACAAAGAAGGTCATTACATAATGGTAAAGGGATCAATTCAACAAGAAAAGCTAACTATCCTAAATATATATGCACTCAATACAGGAGCACCCAGATTCATAAAGCAAGTCCTTAGAGACCAACAAAGAGAGACTTAGACTCCCACACAATAATAATGGGAGACTTTAACACCCCACTGTCAACATTAGACAAATCAAGGAGACAGAAAGTTAACAAGGATATCCAGGACTTGAACTCAGCTCTGCATCAAGTGGACCTAATAGACATCTACAGAACTCTCCACCGAAATCAAGAGAATATACATTCTTCTCAGCACCACATCACACTTATTCCAAATTGACCACATACTTGGAAGTAAAGCACTCCTCAGCAAATGTAAAAGAACAGAAATTATAACAAACTGTCTCTAAGACCACAGTGCAATCAAACTAGAACTCAGGACTAAGAAACTCAATCAAAACTGCTCAACTACATGGAAACTGAACAACCTGCTCCTGAATGACTACTGGGTATGTAACGAAATGAAGGCAGAAATAAAGATGTTCTTTGAAACCAATGAGAACAAAGACACAACATACTAGAATCTCTGGGACACATTTAAAGCAATGTGTAGAGGGAAATTTATAGCACTAAATGCCCACAAGAGAAAGCTGGAAAGATCTAAAATTGACAACCTAACATCACAATTAAAAGAACTAGAGAAGCAAGAGCAAACACATTCAAAAGATAGCAGAAGACAAGAAATAACTAAGATCAGAGCAGAACTGAAGGAGATAGAGACACAAAAAACCCTTCAAAAATTAATGAATCCAGGAGCTGGTTTTTTGAAAAGATCAACAAAAATGATAGAGCACTAGCAAGACTAATAAAGAAGAAAAGAGAGAAGAATCAAATAGACGCAATAAAAAATGATAAAGGGGATATCACCACCAATCCCACAGAAATACAAACTACCATCAGATAATACTATACACACCTCTACACAAACAAACTAGAAAATCTAGAAGAAATGGATAAATTCCTGGACACATACACCCTCCTAAATGTAAAGCAGGAAGAAGCTGAATCCCTGAATAGACCAATAACAGTTTCTGAAATTGAGGCAATAATTAATAGCCTACCAACCAAAAAAAGTCCAGGACCGGACGGATCCACAGCCAAATTATACCAGAGGTACAAAGAGGAGCTGGTACCATTCCTTCTGAAACTATTCCAATCAAAAGAAAAAGAGTGAATACTCCCTAATTCATTTTATGAGGCCAACACCATCCTGATATCAAAGCCTGGCAGAGATACAACAAAAAAAGAAACTTTTAGACCAATATCCCTGATGAACATTGATGCAAAAATCCTCAGTAAAATACTGACAAACTGAATCCAGCAGCACATCAAAAAGCTTATCTACCATGATCAAGTTGGCTTCATCCCTGGGATGCAAGGCTGGTTCAACATATGGAAATCAATAAATGTAATCCATCATATAAAGAGAACTAAAGACAAAAACCACATGATTATCTCCATAGATGCAGAAAAGGCCTTTGACAAAATTCAACACCCCTTCATGCTAAAAACTCTCAATAAACTAGGTATTGATAGAACATATCTCAAAATAATAAGAGCTATTTATGACAAACCCACAGCCAATATCATACCGAATGGGCAAAAACTGGAAGCATTCCCTTTGAAAACTGGCACAAGACAGGGAAGCCCTCTCTCACCACTCCTATTCAACATGGTGTTGGAAGTTCTGGCCAGCGCAATCAGGCAAGAGAAAGAAAGAAAGGGTATTCAATTAGGAAAAGAGGTAGTTAAATTGTCCCTGTTTGCAGATGACATGACCGTATATTTAGAAAACCCCATCGTCTCAACCCAAAATCTCCTTAAGTTCATAAGCAACATCAGCAAAGTCTCAGGATACAAAATCAGCGTGCAAAAATCACAAGCATTCCTATACGCCAATAACAGACAAACAGAGAGCCAAATCATGAGTGAACTCCCATTCACAATTGCTTCAAAGAGAATAAAATACCTAGGAATCCAACTTACAAGGGATGTGAAGGACCTCTTCAAGGAGAACTACAAACCACTGTTCAACGAAATAAGAGAGGACACAAACAAATGGAAGAACATTCCATGCTCATGGATAGGAAGAATCAGTGTTGTGAAAATGGCCATACTGCCCAAGGTAATCTACAGATTCAATGCCATCTCCATCAAGCTACCAATGGGTTTCTTCACATAATTGGAAAAAGCTACTTTAAAGTTCATATGGAACCAAAAAAGAGCCCACATTGCCAAGACAATCCTAAGGCAAAAGAACAAAGCTGGAGGCATCACGCTACCTGACTTCAAACTATACTACAAGGCTACAGTAACCAAAACAGCATGGTACTGGTACCAGAACAGAGATATAGACCAATGGAACCGAATAGAGCCCTCAGAAATAATACCACACATCTACTACCATCTGATCTTTGACAAACTTGACAAAAACAAGAAATGGCTAAAGGATTCCCTATTTAATAAATGGTGCTGAGAAAACTGGCTAGCCATATGTAGAAAGCTGAAACTGGATCCCTTCCTTATACCTTATACAAAAATTAATTCAAGATGGATTAAAGACTTAAATATTAGACCTAAAACCATAAAAACCCTAGAAGAAAACCTAGGCTATAATACCATTCAGGACATAGGCATGGGCAAGGACTTCATGACTAAAACACCAAAAGCAATGGCAACAAAAGCCAAAATTGACAAATGGGATCTAATTAAACTGAAGAACTTTTGCACAGCAAAAGAAACTACCATCAGAGTGAACAAGCAACCTACAAAATGTGAGAAAATCTTTTCAATCTACCCATCTGACAAAGGGCTAATATCTAGAATCTACAAAGAACTTAAACAAATTTATAAGAAAAAAATCAAACAACCCCATCAAAAAGTGGGCAAAGGATATGAACAGACACTTGTTAAAAGAGGACATTTATGCAGCCAACAGACACATGAAAAAAATGCTCATCATCACTGACCATCAGAGAAATGCAAATCAAAACCACAATGAGATACCATCACACACCAGTTAGAATGGCAATCATTAAAATGTCAGGAAACAATAGATGCTGGAGAGGATGTGGAGAAATAGGAACACTCTTACACTGTTGGTTGGACTGTAAACTAGTTCAACCATTGTGGAAGACAGTGTGGCGATTCCTCAAGGGTCTAGAACTAGAAATACCATTTCACCCAGCCATCCCATTACTGGGCATATACTCAAAGGATTATAAATCATGCTGCTATAAAGACACATGAAACGTATGTTTATTGCGGCACTATTCACAATAGCAAAGACCTGGAACCAACCCAAATGTCCATCAATGATAGACTGGATCAAGAAAATGTGGCACATATACACCATGGAATACTATGCAGCCATAAAAAAGGATGAGTTCATGTCCTTTGTAGAGACATGGATGAAGCTAGAAACCATCATTCTGAGCAAACTATCACAAGGACAGAAAACCAAACACCACATGTTCTCACTCATAGGTGGGAATTGAACAATGAGAACACTTGGACACAGGGTGGGGAACATCACACACCAGAGCCTGTCATGGGGTGGAGGGCGGGGGAAGGGATAGCATTAGGAGAGATACCTAATGTAAATGACGACTTAATGGGTGCAGCACACCAACATGGCACATGTATACATATGTAACAAACCTGCACGTTGTGCCCATGTACCCTAGAACTTAAAGTATAATACACAATAACAACAACAACAGCAACAAAATAAAATAAAAGGACTTTTAGCCTAGAATTTTAATACAAAAATACTGAATGTCTGAAATGTAGATACCCTCTGTTGTATCTTCTTCCAATATGAGTATATGACCCAAATATTCGTTATGGGTCTGGAGGTAATTTTGCCAGAGAGTGCCCCTTTTTTCTATTTATTTGGGGACTTTAAGTTTTTAGCTACAGCACTAAAATCACAGGCATTATTTGTCTTTTCTCTAAAAGCCATCTCTCGGGAAAATATTAAAATAGTATTCACAGTTTTAATTTTCAAATTAAGGGTAAAAACCTTAAATGGCAATGTACATGGTAAAATTGTTACTCAAGCAACCCCTTAAATTTATGGTCCTCAGTAACCAAAGTTTTCAAAAGATGAGGCCAAAAAGAAATATCTCATAGTATGCTAAGATTCTCTCTTTATTTGAAGTTATTAAGTTAACATTTTTTTTCAAAGGGTTTTATTATAGATCCTTAACATTCCAAAAGACACTATTTTTACATAATAGCCATTTAGTTAAGCCCTTTTTAATAACTCTACTGACTCATGTGTGATCACTCAGCTTGATAGAGGTTAATGACTCACCTTGTTCTCATTTGCAACAGGAAAATCTCAAAAACAATGGGGAGTGAAGGAGTCTGAAATGTAGAGACCCTCTGTTATATTTTCTCCCAACATCAGTATATGACCCAAATATCCCTTATGTGTCTGGAGGTAATTTTGCCAGAGAGTGGCCCTTTATTCTATTTATTTAGGGGCTTTAAATTTTTAGCTATGGCACTAAAATCACAGACATTATTTGTCTTTTCTCTAAGAGCCATCTCTCAGGAAAATGTATAGTAATAAAGTTGTGATTAATTATATAATGTAGCATTCATTTCTGATATTATAACCTGTATAATCTTTGAAAGCATAGATAATTCTAAAAGTTAGGCTTTGGAATATATTTTTAAAGATTTCCTTTAAATCAAAGATGTGTACTGCTAATAAGTTGTTTTTTTTTGTTGTTGTTGTTGTCGGCTGTTTTTATTTTTTTGAGACTGAGTTTCGCTCTTGTCACCCAGAGTGGAGTGGAGTGGCGTGATCTCAGCTTACTGCAACCTCCCCTTCCTGGGTTCAAGTGATTCTCCTGCTTCAGCCTCCTGAGTAGCTGGGATTACAGGTGCATGCCACCACGCCCAGCTAACTTTTGTATTTTTAGTAGAGTCGGGGTTTCACCATGTCGGCAGGGCTGGTTTCAAACTCCTAACCTCAGGTGATCCACCCACCTTGGCCTCCCAAAGTGCTGGGATTAGAGGCGTGAGTCACTGCACCTGGCCATAAGTTTTTAATATAAATAAGTTTTGTTCTTTTAGAACATATGTGGTAGGTGGCAGGGGTGGATACTCAGGAACATATGGGCCATTGTGGTTAGATGAAGGTTAAAAACAAAACAAGGTTGGACATGGTGGCTCACACCTGTAATCCCAGCACTTTGGGAGGCCGACGTGGTTGGATCATGAGGTCAGGAGATTAAGACCATCCTGGCTAACACGGTGAAACCCCGTCTCTACTAAAAATACAAAAAAATTATCTGGGCGTGGTGGCGGTGCCTGTAGTCCCAGCTACTCGGGAGGCTGAGGTGGGAGAATGGTGTGAACCCGGCAGGTGGAGCTTGCAGTGAGCTGAGATCATGCCACTGCACTCCAGCCTGGGCGACAGAGTGAGACTCCGTCTCAAAACAAACAAACAAACAAACAAAAACAAACAAAAAACAAAGATAGGCAAGAAATGTACATTGTGTACATCTTACGAACAATGCTATGTTTCAGTCCTCACAATCTATATTCATACATGCTATATACAGTCCAACTATTAAAAAACCTGAATTGGCCAGGCACGGTGGCACATGCCTGTAATTCCAGCACTTTGGGAGGCTGAGTCGGGCGGATCACGAGGTCAGGAGATGGAGACCATCCTGGCTAACATGGTGAAACCCCATCTCTACTAAAAATACAAAAAATTAGCCAGGTGTGGTGGTAGGCGCCTGAAGTCCCAGCTACTCGGGAGGCTGAGACAGGAGAATGGCCTGAACCTGGGAGGTGGAGCTTGCAGTGAGCCAAGATCGTGCCACTGCACTCCATCCTGGGCGACAGAGCGAGACTCTGTCTCAAAGAAAACAAAAAACAAAAAACAAAAATCCCTGAATTAGCTTCCTAATCACGTAAAAGACCTATTTCTAAGCATTTTGATATTTCCCACACACTTGAAAATATCTAAACTGCTCCTCCTCCACTGTTCTCAATTGCAGTTAACAGTGTAACAACCCCTCTGGTCACCTAGTTTAGTAACCTCAGAATCATGTTTGAATCCTCACTGCTCACCTAGTCAGTCATGGAGATGCTATTTACTTTCTTCGTGTCTCCATTATCAGATCTTTCTATTCCTGCTGTCTTAATATAGACCCTCATAATTTCTTTGAAATAGGGTACTGAAACTATTACAGTAACCTTAGCTGGTCATCCTACATGCAGTCCCTCCCTTAAAGTTTCATTAGAGTTGATCTTCCTGTTTGACTTTTGCCATAACATGGTTGAATCATGCCTCTTTTTCTGCCCAGGAGTCTTTAGTGGCTTCTAATTACACATTACAGTCTGACTCCTTGGCCTAACATGTAAAGCCTTATAATGATCTGATCTCAACTGATCTTGCATATGTGTTGGTATGTTATATAAGCAAACTGTGTGTCACAGGGGTTTGTGTACAGATTATTTCATCATCCATGTAATAAGCATAGTGCCAGATATGTAGTTTTTTGATATTCACCCTCCTCCCTTCCTCCATCCTCAAGTAGGCCCCAGTGTCTGTTGCTCCCTTCTTTGTGTCCATATGTACTCAAAGTTTAGCTCCCACATATACATGAGAACATGTGGTATTTGGTTTTCTATTCCTGTGTTTGTTCACCTAGGATAATGGCCTCCAGCTCCATCCATGTTGCTGCAAAGAACATAATCTGTACACAAACCCCTGTGACACACAATTTGCCTATATAACAAACCAACACATGTGCCCTTGAGCCTGAAATAAAAGTTTAAAAAATTTCAAGGCTGGGCTCGGTGGCTCACACCTGTAATTCCAGCACTTTGGGAGGCTGAGGTGGGGCGGATCGCCCGAGGTCAGGAGTTCAAGACCAGCCTGACCAACATGGAGAAACCCTGTCTCTACTAAAAGTACAAAATTAGCCAGATGTGGCAGTGCATGTCTGTAATCCCAGCTACTTGGGAGGCTGAGGCAGGAGAATCACTTGAACCCGGGAGTTGTTGCCATGAGCTGAGATGGTGCCACTGTACTCCAGACTGGGCAACAAGAGCAAAACTCCATCTCAAAAAAAAAAAAAAAAAAAATCAAAAGTAGAGAATGGAATAGTGTTTACCAGAGGCTGGGGAGGGTATGGGGTAGGGAAGGATGGAGAGAGGTTGGTCAATGTGCACAAACTTACAGTTAGGCAGGAAGAATAAGTGTGGTATTTGTTTATGCAGTAGGGTGACTACAGCAAACAGCAATGTAGTGTATATTTTAAGATAACTAGAAGAGAATATTTTGAATGATGTCACCACAAATAAATGAAAAATGTTCAATGTGATGGGTATGGTAATTGCCCCCATTCGATCATTATACTACATAGTATACTTACATTGACAATCACATTACACCGCATAAATATATACAATTGTGTGCCAATTATAAATTTT
This sequence comes from Chlorocebus sabaeus, assembly GCF_047675955.1. Lineage (NCBI taxonomy): Eukaryota > Metazoa > Chordata > Mammalia > Primates > Cercopithecidae > Chlorocebus > Chlorocebus sabaeus. The sequence continues at coordinate 46,605,254 of NC_132933.1, forward strand.
TAAATTAAGGGTCTTAAAAAAAAAAGACAGCCTCTGCCCAAAATAAAAAGTTCTTAATTTAGAGAGGCATGTCGATTGAGATGCAAAGTAAAATGAAATATTAGATAGAGGTTAGAAGCCAAGTGACAGGGGACCAAAGAGGAAACATTTATTCTCTCACTTGGAGCTTAGGGAACCTGTATAGAAGCATCATTTGAGCTGGGACTTAAGTAATACATAGATAAGCAGAGGACAGGGAGTGTCAGAGCAAATATGGGTATTTTAGCCAGAAGGATCAGAATGAACAGTTAAGAAAACTGAATGACAATAGTCCCATGTGGCTGTGTCTGAGTACTCATGAGATCATAACATGATCTTATTCTTTTTTATGGCTATACAATATTCCACGGTGTATTTGCACCACATTTTCTTTATTCAGTCTACCATTGATGGGCATTTAGGTGGATTCCATGACTTTGCTATTGTAAATAGTGCTGTGATGAACATACACATGCATGTGTCTTTATGGTAGAATGATTTATATTCCTTTGGGTATATACCCAATAATGGGATTGCTGTGTCAAATGGCAATTCTGCTTTGAGTTTTTTGAGAAATCAGCAAACTGCTTTCCACAATGGCTGAACTAATTTACATTCCCATGAGCAGTGTATAAGCGTTCCCTTTTCTCTAAAACCTTGTTAACATCTGTTATTTTTGGACTTTTTAATAATAGCCATACTGACTGGTGGGAGTTGATATTGCATTATGATTTGGATTGGTATTTCTCTAGTGATTAGTGATGTTCAGCAATTTTTCATATGCTTCATTTGTTGACCGCATGTATGTCTTCTTTTGAAAAGTGTCTGTTCGTGGCCTTTTCCAGTTTTTAATGGGGTTGTTGGATTTTTGCTTGTTAATTGAAGTTCCTTACAGATTTCGGATATCGGAGCTTTGCTGGATGCATAGTTTGCAAATATTTTCTCCCATTCTGTAGGTTGTCTGTTTACTCTGTTGACAGTTTCTTTTGCTATACAAAAGCTTTTTAATTTAATTAGGTTGCATTTGCCAACTTTTGTTTTTGTTTTTGCTTTTGTTGCAATTGTTTTTGGCACTTAATTTCCTCCAGGTTCATCCACATTGCTGCAAATGACAGGATTTGCTGCTTTTTAAAGGTTGAATAGTATTGCATTGTATATATGTATGACTTTTTTTTATGTCCACTCATCCATTGATGAGTACTTAGCTTGATTACATATCTTCGCTGTTGTGAATAGTGCTGAAATAAAAATGAGAGGGAAGATATCTCTTGGATAAAGTGACTTCCATTCCTTTGGATAGATACCCAGTAATTGAATTGCCAGATTATATGGTAGTTCTATTTTTAACATTTTTAAAAACTCTCCATACTGTTTTCCACAATGGCTGTACTAATTTACATTCCCACCAACAGTAAGTATATAAGAGCTCCCTTTTCTCCACATCCTTTCCAGTATTTGTTTTCTGTCTTTTTTATAATAGCCACCCTAACTGGGGTGAATTGATATCACATTGCAGTTTTTATTTGCATTTTCCTGATGACTGGTGACACTGAATACTTTTTCATGTAACTGTTGGCTATCTGTATGCTTCTTTTGAGAACTGTCTATTCAGGTAGGTCTTTTGCCCATTTTAAAATCAGATTATTTGTTGTTTTGCTATTTAATTATTTGAGTTAAGTCTCCTAATGACAGTAATGCCTTTATCTGCTATTTTTAGGAATTAGATGTTCCATAAAAGTAAAATTTACAGGTAACAAAAGGTTTTACACAAATACTTATTTTTAACAATTTTGAATGAACACTCGAAAAAGTAATCTATATTATCCTAAATTTGTTTTTTATTCTTTTTATAAAATCTTTAGTTTTTATGGGTGCATATCAGGTGTATATAGTTCTGGGTTACATGAGATATTCTGATACAGACATACAATCTGTAATAATCACATCAGGGTAAATGGGGTATCCATCACTTCAAGCATTTTTATTTTCTTTGTGTTACAAACATTCCAGTTATGCTTTTAGTTATTTAAAAATGTACATTAAGTTATTGTTGACTACAGTCACCCTTTTGTGCTTTCAAATGCTAGGTCTTATTCATTCTATCTAACTATATTTTTGTGCCCAGTAATAACCCCCAATTTCTTTCTACCCAACTCTACCCTTACAAGCCTCTGGTAACCATCCTTCTAATATCTATCTCCAATTGTTTAAAATTTTAGCTCTCATAAATGAGTGGAAAACATGCAAAGTTTGTCTTTCTGTGCCTGGCTTATTTCACTTAACATAATAATTCTCCAGTTCCAGCTGTGTTGTTGCAAATGACAGGATCTCATTCTTCTTTACAGCTGAATAGTACTCCATTGTGTGTAAGTACCACATTTTCTTTATCCATTTGTCTCTTGATGGACACTTAGGTTGCTTCCAAATCATGGTTATTGTGAATAGTGCTGCAATAAACACGGGGGTGTAGACATCTCTTTGATATCCTGATTTTCTTTCTTTTGGGTGTATACCTAGCAGTGGGATTGCTGGATTACATGGTAATTCTATTTTTAGTTTTCTGAGGAACTTCCATATTGTTCTATATAGTGGCTGTAGTAATTTACATTACTACCAACAGTGTATAAGGGTTCCCTTTCCTCCACATCCTCACCAGCATTCATTATTGCCTGACTTTTGAATAAAAGCCATTTTAACTGGGGTGAGATAATATCTCATTGTAGTTTTTATTTGCATTTCTCTGATAATCAATGATGTTGAGCATCTTTTCATATACCTGTTTGCCTTTTGTATGTCTTCTTTTCAGAAATGTCTATTCAGATCTTTTGTTCATTTTTAATTGGATTATTAGATATTTTCCTATTTAGTGATTTCAGCTCCCTACATATTCTGGTTATTAATCCCTTGTCAGATGAATAGTTGCAAATATTTTCTCCCATTCTATGGGTAGTCTCTTCAATTTGCTGATTGTTTTCTTTGCTGGTAGAAGCTTTTTAGCTTGATGTGATCTCCTTTCTTCATTTTTGCTTTGGTTACCTGTACTTGTGGTGGGGTATTGCTCAGGTAATCCGTGCTCAGTCCAATGTCCTGGAGCGTTTCCTCAACGTTTTCTTTTAGTGGTTTCATAGTTTGAGGTCTTAGACTTAAGTCTTCATTCCATTTTGATTTGATTTTTGTATATGGCGGGAGATACGGGTCTAGTTTCATTCTTCTGCATATGGATATGCAGTTTTGCCAGCAGCATTAATTGGAGAGCCTATCTTTTTCCCAGTGTATGTTCTTGGCACTTTGTTGAAAATAAGTTCACCGTGAATGTATAGATTTATTTTTGAATTCTCTATTATTTTCCTTTGGTCTATATGTGTGTATTTATGCCAGTACCATGCTTCTTTGGTTACTATAACAGTGTAGTATAATTTAAAATCAGGTAATATGTTTCCTCCAGTTTTGTTCTTTTTGCTCAGGATGGCTTTGGCTATTCTGGGTCTTCTGTGGTTTCACATAAATTCTAGAATTATTTTTTTCTATTTATGTGAATGATGTCATTGGTATTATATTTTAATAGGGATTGTATTGAATCTATAGATTGCATTGGGTAGTATGAACATTTTAATAAAATTGAACCTTCCAATCCATGAACATGGAATATCTTTCCATCTTTTTGTGCCATCTTCAATTTCTTACATCATTGTTTTACAGTTTTCATTGTAGAACTCTCTTCTTTGGTTAGGTTTCTTCCTAGGTACTTTATTTGTAGTTATTGTAAATGGGAATACTTTCTGATTTCTTTTTCAGATTGTGTGCCATTGGCATATAGAAATACTACTGATTTATATATGTTGATTTTGTATCCTGCAGCTTTACTGAATTTATCAGTTCTAATAGTTTTGTTTTTTTTTTTTTTTTTTTTTTTTTTTTGTGGAGCCTTTAGGTTTTTCCAACTATAAGGTCATATTATCTGCAAACAAGGATAATTTGACTTTTTCCTTTCCAATTTTGTTGCCCTTCTTTCTCTTGTCTGATGTCTCTAGCTAGGACCTCCAGTACTATGTTGCATAATAGTGGTAAAAGTGGGTATCTCTGTCCTGTTTGGTAAAGGTGGGTATCTCTGTCCTGTTCCAGGTATTAGAGGAAAGGCTTTCAGTTTTTCCCTATTCAGTATGATACTAAGCTGTGGATCTGTCACATATAGCTTTTATTGCATGAGGTATGTTCCTTGTATACACAGATTTTTTAGGGTTTTTAATTGTGAAAGGATGCTGAATTTTATCAAATGATTTTTAGCATCAATTGGAATTATATGCTTTCTGTCCTTCATTCTGTTGATAGGATGTAGGACATTGATTTATGTATAAATGTCCTTGCATCCCTAGGATAAATCCCCCTTGATCATGATCAATTACCTTGTTAATGTGTTGCTGAATTTGGTTTGTTAATATTTGGCTGAGGTTTTGCATTGATGTTCATCAGAGAGACTTGCCTGTAGTAGTTTCCTTTTTTTTTTTTTTTTTTCAATATGTCTTTGTCTGGTTTTGGTATCAGGGTAATACTGGCCTCATAGAATGAGTCTGGAGGCACTTCTTCCTGCTCTATTTTTTCAGAATAGTTTCAGCAGGGTTGGCATTAGTTGTTCTTTAAACATTTGGTAAAAATCAGCAGTGAAGTCATTGGGTTCCAGGTTTTTCTTTACTGGGGGACTATTTGTCGTGGCTTTTTTCTCATTATTTGTTATTGGTCTATTCAGGTTTTGGATTTCTTCCTGATCCAATCATGGAAGGTTGTATGTGTCTAGGAATTTATCCGTTTCTTCCAGGTTTTCCAATTTATTGGCATATAGCTGCTCACAGTAGTCTCCAGGAATTCTTTGAATTTCTGCGGTATTGGTTGTATGTCCCATTTTTCATCTTTATCTACTTGGGTTTTCTCTTTTTCTTTATTCTGGCTAAAGGTCTGCTGCTTTTATTTATCTTTTCAAAAAACCAACTTTTCATGTCATTGATGTTTTGTGTTGTTTTTTTTTAATTTCAATTTATTTCTGCTCTGATCTTTATTAATTCTTTTCTTCTACTAATTTTCCATTTGGTTTGCTCTTGCTTTTCTAGTTCTATTATTAGGTTGTAATTTGAAGGTTTTCTACTTTTTAAAAAAATTTTTTTATTATTATTATACTTTAAGTTCTAGGGTACATGTGCATAACGTGCAGGTTTGTTACATATGTATACTTGTGCCATGTTGCTGTGCTGCACCCATCAACTCTACTTTTTTGATGTAGGCACTCATTTTTATAAACTTTCCTATTAGTACTGTTTTTGCTACATCTCATAGGTTTTGGTATGTTTTGTTTTCATTTCCATTTGTTTCAAGAAATTTTTAAATTTTCTTAATTTCTTCATTAACCCACTGGTCATTCAGGAGTATATTATCTCCATGTATTTGTATAGTTTCCAAAGTTCCTGTTGTTATTGACTTTTAGTTTTATTCCATTGTGGTTAGAGAAGATACTTGATATTTCAATTTAAAAAACAATTTTAAGACTTATTTTGGCTGGGCATGGTGGCTCACACCTGTAATCCCAGCACTTTGGGAGGCCAAGGTGGCAGATCGCTTGAACCAAGGAGTTTGAGACCAGCCTGGGCAATATGGTGAGACCCTGTCTCTAAAAAAAAAAAAAAAAAAAAAAAAAAGCCAGGTGTGGTGGCATGTGCCTGTAGTCCCACTGTAGTCCCAGCTACTCGGAAGGCTGAGGTGGAAGGTTACCTTCAAGCCTGGTAGGTTTAGGCTGCAGTGAGCCGAGATCATGCCACTACACTTCAGTCTGGGCAACAGAGACCTTGTCTCAAAAAAAGAAAAAAAAAGATTTGTTTTGACTTAACATATGGTTTATCCTTGAGAATGATCCATGTGCCAAAGAGACAATTGTGTCTTCTGCAGCTGCTGGATGAAATGTTCTGTTAATATCTATTAGGCCCATTTGTTCTATACTACACATTAATTGCGATATTTCTTTGTGGATTTTCTGTCTGGATGATCTGTCCAATACTGAAAGTAGGGTGCTGAAGTCTCCAGCTATTATTATATCAGGGTCTATATCCCACATTTTAGTTTGAATAATATTTGCTTTATATATCTGGGTGCTCCAGTGTTGGGTGCATATATACACTTGTTCTATCTTCTTGCTGAATTGATCCTCTTATCACTATATAATGACCTTCTTTGTCTCTATTTATAGCTTTTGTCTTGAAATCTACTTTGTGTGATATAAGTATAGCTACTCCTCTTTGCTGTTTTCTATTTGTATGGAATATCTTTTTCCATCCTTTTATATTCAGTCTATATGTATCCTTATAGGTGAAGTGTGTTTCTTAGAGACAGCAGCTAGTTGGGGCTTTTTAATACATTCAGCCATTCTATGTCTTTTGATTGAAAAGTTTATTCTATTTAAATTCAGTTATTATTGATAAATAAGTTCTTAGTCCCTTGCAATTTCATTATTTGTTTTCTGCTTGTTTTGTGATCTTCTCTTCCTTTTTCCCCTCTCTGTCTTCCTTTTTGTGAAGGTGATTTTCTCTGGTGGTATGTTTTAATTTCTTGCTTTTTATTTTTTGGTGTATCTGTTGTAGGTTTGTTGATTTGAGGCTACCATGAATGTTACAGATAACATCTTATATTCCATTATTTCAAATTGATGACAACAGTGATTGCAAAAACAAACAAACAAACAAAGAGAAAACTAATTAAAACTCTAACTTTATCCCCTCCCTGGCTTTTTACATTTTTATTGTTTCTATTCATATCTTATTATATTATGTCTTCAAAACTTGCAGTTATTATTTTTGATAGGTTCATCTCTTAGTCTTCCTACTCAAGGTATGAGTAGTTCACACACCACAATTACAGTTTTATATTATTCCTTTGAATATGCTTTCTATCTTGATCTCTCTACCTCCTCTTTAAGGCAAATAACTCTTAGATCTGTACTTTTGAAGCTATTTTCTAGATGTTGTAGGTGTGCTTCATTCTATTTTATTCTGTTTTTTGTCTCCTCTGACTGTGTATTTTCAAATAGTCCCTCTTCAAGCTTAATAAGTTTTTTTTCTGCTTGATCAGTTCTGCTGCTGAAAAGACTCTGATGCATTCTTCGGTATATCAATTGCATTTTTCAGTTCCTGAATTTATGCTTGACAAAGTATTTCAATCTCTTTGTTCAATTTATCTGATAGAATTCTGAATTCCTTCTCTGTGTTATCTGGAATTTCACTGAGCTTCTTCAGAACAGCTATTTTGAATTCTGTCTAAAAGGTCACATATCTGTTACTCTGGCATTGGTCACTGGTTCCTTCTTTAGCTCATTTTCTGAGGTAATGTTTTCCTGGATGGTCTGGATGCTGGTGGATATTTCTTGGTGCTTGTGCACTGAAGAGTTAGGTATTATAATCTTCACAGTTTGGGCTTGTTTATACCTGTCCTTCTTGAGAATGCCTTTCAAGTATTCAAAGGGAATTGAGTGTTGTGATCTAAGTTTTTGGTCACTAGAGCCATATATACATTAGGGGGCACCCCAAGCCCAGTAACGCTGTGGCTCTTGCAGACTAGTAGAGGTACTGCCTTGGTAGTCTTGGGGAAGATCTAGGAGAATTCCCTGGATTACCAGGCAGAATGTCTTCTCCTCTTCCTTTACTTTCTCTCAAACAAAACGAATCTCTCTCACCATGCTGTGCTGCCTGGAGTTGGGGGAGAGGTGATGCAAGCACCCCTGTGGCCACCACCGCTGGGACTGAGCTGCATTAGACCAGAAACCAGCATAGTTCTGGGTTTTGCCCAAGGCTTATGGTGAGTATTGCTGTTTGTTCAAGGCCCAAGGGCTCTTTAATCAGTAGGTGGTGAAACCAGCCAGGCTTGTGTCTTTCCCTTCAGGGTGGTGGTGTCCCTTCTGGCCCAGGGTGGGTCTAGAAATGTTGTCTGGGAGGTAGGGCCTGGAGTCAGGAACTTTAGGAATCTATTCGGTGCTTTATTTTACTGTGGCTGAACTAGTACCCAAATTGCAAGGTGAAGTCCTTTTTACTTTTCACTCTCCTTTCCTTAAGCAGAGAAAAGGAGTCTCTTCCCTTGGTCACCACAGCTGGGAATGTGCTGGGTCACACCTGAAGCCTTGCCCAAGGCCCATGGTGAGTACTGCTTAGCTACTATTAATGTTTATTCAAGGTCCAAGGGCTCTATAGTCAGCAGGTGATGAATCCTGCCAGAACTGGGTCCTTTCCTTCAAAGCAGTGGGGTCCCTTCTGGCCCAGGGTGTATCTAGAAATGTCATCCAGGATCTAGGGCCTGGAATGTGGGCTTCAGGACTCTGCTTGGTGCTTTATTTTACTGTGGCTGAGCTGGTATCCAAATGTTAAGACAAAGTCCACTTTAATCTTTCCTCTCCTCCCAGAGCTGTGAGCTGCCTTGCCTGGGGTTGGGGGAGGGGTGATGCAAACGCTTTCTTGGCCACATGTACCTCAAGTCCTCTGGTTCTGAGCCCAGCACAGCACCACCAGGACTTGCCTCAAAATTGCAGTCCTTTTGGTCTAGACTGCCTTTCAAATTTATCTAGGACCCCAGGGTACTTTAGCTCACAGTGGTGAGGCTTGCCAGAGGGATAGACAATTCTTCTCTGGCTAGGGCTGGTCTAAATGCTCCCTCCATGGGTATCAGCCCAATTCTGCCCCATGTTGCTTTCCTCTGTGACAGGGTAGCACTGAGTTCCAATGCAAAGTCCCACAATCACTGTGCTCTCCTTCCCCGCAAACACACAGATTTTCTCTCTGTGCCATGCTGCACCACCAGGGGATGAGGGAGGGGTGGTGTAAGGAATTAATGACTGTCTTTCCTATCCTATCCAGTGCCTCTTTCCTTGATATGATGTTAAAACAAGGTACTGTTATTGCTCACCTGATTTTTGATTCTTACAAAGATGGCTTCTTGTGTGGGGAGTTATTCAATTTGGTGTTCCTGTGGAGGGGATGACCACTGGTGGGTTTTATTTGGCCATCTTGCTCCCTGTCCTATTTTCTTAACTGAGATACTGATTATGATTTATTATTGACACTGGATTATCTTTGTATGCCATTATTTAACATAGTAATAAGATTATCTGTTTCTAAACTGTTGCAGTTTTTCACTCTTGCCATACATTTTTGGAAATGGAACAGACCTTAGCAATCAAGCAGTCTGACTCATTTTTGAGTTCTCACATTGGATAATATTCTTTCAGGGAGGAAGGTTCTCACTTCAGTTGTTGCTTCTAGCAGCATCTCTCCTCTCTTTTTTTTTGTGATGTCATGCTTCTAATAAACCTTTGGCTCAGAAAAGACAATCAAGCTTGGTTCTACAGAAAGAGTAAAATAAGCTCCTAGAGAAAACTTGTGGGCTTCAGGGCAAGTACCCTCTGTCTGACGTTTATATTGCTTGCTCAGTGATGTTTTTGTTTATTTCTTGAATCCTGGCTATTCTGTGGATTTCTGAGGTTGCCAGATAAGATTTATCTATAAAACAGGCCCTTAACATATTTAATCCTCACATCAACCCTATAAGGTAGGCATTGCTACTATCCTCATTAATGATAAGATTGACTAATTGTCTAGGATAACACAAGCTAGTAAATGAAATGGTATTGATACCCAGATAGTTTGGCTCTGGTATTTCTGCTCTTCATCATTCTACACTAGTTACCTTCAATGAAACTTAAAGCTGTTATTTAACTTTAAAAGTGAAAATTAAATAGGCGCATTCTGCAGTAGTAAATGTTTAGAAATCCACTCTCAGGGTTGGAGAAAGCCCTAATTTGTAGTTGTGCCAGTTTCTATGGTGTAAATACTCCCACCATAACCACATAAATGTGGAATTAGGACGAAATATGTACAATTGACTGAACAAGCTCACCACTGGACATTACAGATTCAAAACTTAAGTACAATTAATTTTTCAGTCAGTTACAGATTGAACTGCTTATTCTACTCTTTCCCCACTTCTCACTACTGAACTTACCTAGTCTTAAAAAAGCTTAACCACAACTAAATACAATTCAAAATTTGTAACTATTTTACTTTGCTATTCTTTTCACTTGTGAACACCTAATTTCCTTTTTTTTTTTTTTTTTTTTTTTTTTTTTTGAAACAAAGTCTTACTCTGTTGCCCAGGCTGGAGTGCAGTGTCACGATCACTCACTGCAGTCTCCACCTCCCAGGTTCAAGTGATACTCCCGCTTCAGCTTTCTGAGTAGTTGGGAATACAGGTGTACACCATCACACCTAGGTAATTTTTTTATTTTGTAGAAACAGGGGTCTCACTATGTTGCCCAGACTGGCTTCAAACTTCTGACTTCAAGCTATCCTCCCACCATGGCCTCCTGAAGAGCTGGGATTACAGGTGTGAACTACCATGGCTGGCCTCATACTTATGCTTGAAAATCCATGCACGTTCCCAAATTAAGTGTCTCTACTTGCTACCCTTTTGAAAACCACAAAATACGTACCCTGAAACTCCAAGGAAGAACAATCAAACTTCCTTTGTGGAACAATAAAAAAAAACCCTTTTAGTGTGTGTGCTTTTTTGTGTGGTGGCGTGTGTTTCTGTTGCTACAGCAGGCCTTGTTGAGCCTCTTTATCCCTTTAGCTTTCCTCTATCCTTAAAATATTGGAAAGGGGCTCTTATAATGCACCGGCGAATTCCAAACCTCTCAAATTAAAATTAGTGACTTTGTAAGTTATCTTTTTAAAGGATCACAAAACATTCAGTATCTAAACTTAGCTATTTATTATAAGCAATATAGATGTGGTCATGTTCAGAATTTATCACAGATATTTAATCTCCCTGATTTTCAGTGTGTTAGGGAATAGAAAGCGAAGAAAACATTTAAAACATACACAGGACCAGAAGCTTTTCTCATATTAAACAAGATTTGGAAAATGTGAAGGATGGCATTTTTTTCAAAGATATGATTGAAATATAATCTTTTGCCTGAGAAAAAATTCATTTCCTTTTTTACAAATTGATATATCATAGTTGTACATATTTTTGTGATAAGTGTGATATTTTCATAACGGTATATAATATGTAATGATTAAATCAGGGTAATCAGGATATTTGTCATCTCAAATATTTATTTTTCTTTGTGTTGAGAATATTACAATTCTTTTAGCTATAAGTTATTCACTACTGTATTACTGTATATTAGAACTTATTTCTTCTGTCTAACTGTATTTTTGTACACTTATCTTCATCCCTCCCCTTCCTGGCCTCCAACAACCAACAATCTACTCTCTATCTTCATGAGATTCACTTTTTTAGCTCCCACATGAGTGAGAACATGTGATACTTGTCTTTCTGTGCCTGGCTTATTTCATTTGACACAGTATCCTCTAGTTTCATTCATGTTGCTACAAATGACAGGATTTCATTTTTTAAGGCTGTATAGTATTAAATTGTGTATACATACCCCATTTTATTTATCCATTCATCTTTTGATGACTTATTTCATATCTTGGCTATTGTAAATAGTGCTGCAATATCAAAGCATTTCTTTAAGTGCTCATAAAAATTGATCTTTGACAACAGGAGTTCAGGCCCTCAAGAACACAGGTCCCATGAACAGACACCATATCACTGAGTCTATGTTGTTTATATTGCTGAGTTTTGCTTATCAGCAAATTTTATTATTCTCTCATAATAAAACAACGCCATATTATATAAATGGAATGAGTTTTACCACAGTCTGTAAAATTATGGTTTTTTCCCTCAAAACGTTGACTGCTGACCTTTAAAACCAATGTTGATATGCTAAGACATAGATTACTTTACAAGTTCTAGAGTTTTCCACTTTTCTGTCCAAAATTTAACTGTAACAACTATTTCCTTTGGAAAGTACCAGGATTAAGAAGCCAAAAATGGGTTACATAGCTTAGTTGATTAAAACGTAGCACTAATAAGATCAAAGGTATGGTTCAATTAACTTTCTTGTGGATCAGTTATACAGAAGAAAGACAGTACTCTTAATTTCATTCATTAACTGTTTTTCTGAATATCTATACAAATGCCTGGCACTATGCTAGCCTGTGGGACTACAGAGGGTAATAAAGTGCAGTCCCTGCCCTCTAGGTACTTGCAAATATCTTCTGTATATTAGATTTTCACCACTAGGAAGAATATGATCCAAGCCAGTGAAATGAATTGTATATATCTACTATTATGGCCAGTAGTAGAAAAAAATAATTCCCAAATCACATTTCAAACTGATACAAGTAGAATAAAAAGGAAAATTTATTTTCCTTCAATGTCCAATAATTTGTAAAATAACAAATTGTTTTGTATTGGTTTTGATATTTCTTAACTTGATAGTGTTCTTTATTTAAAAACTGGTAACCGGAAACAGACTACAGTTTGGGAGAAACAGTATAATGTAGCCAAAGTAACTCAAATGGGATCAGAAGATTGGGTTGCATCTTCTGCATGAAGGAGGTCAGGCTGTGCTACGTTTCTAAGGTTCTATAATCAAGTCTGGCAAAGGAAGATCACTACATTTCTTCTTCTATCCTTATAGAATCTCCAAATCATTTATTAATTTCATCCTATTTTTCTAAACAAATATAGCACTCATCTCAAAGAAAAGAAAAAGTCCTTAATTTGCTAAAAGTTTCTGATGAGAAAAACTGATAATTGGACAACAAACTTAGAGTCTAAACTCCAATCACAGAACAGCTGTCTTTTCAAGATTTCAATCTTTCTAAATCTGTACTTTGTTTCAAAGGTAATTGTGAGATCACTCACACCCTTTTCTTTCATGGACTGTTAGGCAAAAATCATTAACACAAACTATAAAATTTATTTGTTAAATGCCTATCTGATTTGTGGCGATCAATCAAGGATTTATTCATAAATCTTATATCTAATAAATACATTTTCAGAGTTGAATAGCAGAAAAAGCTGTCATTTTTCTGATTCCAGTGTATTTATACCACTTTGTATTTGACAATTTAGTCATCAGGAGTAGTTAATCTGGACTCTTATTACTTAAATACAAATTCCTGAGTCCATTACAACTTAAAGAACACTTATCTTGATACAACAAATGTATATAGTAGTTATAGATTCCAATTCTAAGAGAAATTCTCAAGCTTAAAAGTCATTAATAATAACAAGATATGGCTAGAATTTTATCACATTTTCATTCTGCTATCTAAAATATCTTAGGAGAAGGGACACATTAGAAATACATAGCAATTAAGTAGAAGAAGAAATAGAGATTCCATTTCAAACGTTTAACAGTGAAAAAAGGTTTTGGCATGTGCTTATCTTGGGAACAAAGGTAATGAAATAAGCTATAGCAACTCTTATTTATTGTTGTTGAATATCATTCAATTAAAACATTAATACAAAGAATGTCTATCTTGGGCATTATTGGGGAAAAATTATTACTCACAACTTATAGAAATCTGATGTAGGATCCTGCTGGTGGCCAACTTCTTTCATTTCTTTCAAAAAGCTAATGATATTATGGTTTTTTTCTAATCTTATTTGTAAACACAAATTCACTGAACAAATATTTATTAAGCACCAACTATGTAGTAAGTTCTGTGCTTCTGGACCTTTTTTTCCCCCATATTTAATATCAACGTGTCAAAATGTAAAATAAATTCTAAAATATTTTTACAATATATTAAATATTCGAAGCATAGTGATAGCATACTTACAGCACCTTGGCATTGAAACACAAAATACAAGGTGACGGAACCTGTTCCAGTATCTGTTTCAACCAACATTTTCTAATATGTTAATATTAGAAAATATTCTAATATTCTAATATGTTAATATTAGAAAAGAGAGGTTATTCACAATGAGAATAATAAGGGCAACTGACGGGCAAAGTAGTTCTTCTAAAATTACATTCAATACTGTCCAAACATCCTGATAATACAATAGGGTCAGCACTTCTGAATTTGCTGATATCCAGAATGAACAAGATCTAGGTGTAAAGAGTTCCAACATAACAAACATTTCCTCCATTATAAAATCTGGAACCAATTCAAGTGGACTTCTAAATATTCATTTTGTCCACACTAGCTTTTCAAAGGCTTGGCTTTTCCTCCTATATCCCAAACTCTTCAGGTAACTGGGGAAGGACAACTATTTCAAAGGGTGATACCAAACCTCATCAGACCAAGAATCCTAAGTAGTGCTTTTTCAAAACAGAAAAAAAAAAAAAAAAAAAAAAAATGTAAACTTTTAAGCCAAACTAGCCTCTCTTTCTTCAAAGTCCTGTTTAGTGGCAACTTTTTTTGTTTCCTTTTGACTGGTCTCAGTCACAGATGAACCAAATTTGTGTTTCTTGATTCTTTCATAGCAGTTCTTGCAATATATATATATATATATTTACTATCAGTGTACCTCATCAAAGAAACAAATACACAAATGATTTCTTAAAACTATCTGGAATATATATCGGTGTTTCACTAGGAACCAGACCAAATCAGTACTGCCTACCCCTGTATACCTGTATAAAGTGATTATCCTCCTGCTATGGTTTGAATATGGTTTATTTGGCCCCCAAACAGATTTCTTTTCTTTCTTTACCCGGCCTCAGGTGTTAATTTATAGCCACACAAATGAACTAAGACACCTCCTATCTAGCCTTTTGTTAAAAGCTAGTCTGTTGCAGAAGAGGCATTAGTACAGATTAGCTGTTGATTAAAGCAATGGTTCTTAATATTCTGGATTATTACAGATCATCTTTTGGAGGGAGGGTGTGTCGCAGGGAATGTGACCCAAGTCACCTTTATTACCATTTTTTTTTTTTAAATCAACAAAGGCACACAGCTAATGCAGAGTACAGCAAGTTGCCTTTCTGCCCTGCAGCTCTAGATAATTTTGTTATAGTTTTTGAAGGCGATAATACATTATGGAATGGGTCACATACTTGATATAGCACAAAAATTATCTGGCAGATGGAGTCCTCAGGAAACAGTATATTAAAGACATTAGGGAATTAGAAATGACACTGTTTAAAAGGTCACAGATGAATAATTTGTGGATATGTCACACTCATAGGTAAACAATTCTTAGAAATATTATATAAAACACCTGATCCTGCTTGAAGTATTCTGACTTCCACTAATGGTTATGTTTAACGTATCACATAGAACCTAAGGGCTAGATCAGCAATTCTCCAATTTTTTGGTCTCAGGACCCCTTTACACTCTTTAAAGTTATTGAGAACTCCAAAGAACTTTTGTTTATGTAGATTATTTCTACTGATATTTACCACATTAGAAATTAACATTGAGGAATTTCAAAAATATTTATTTATTTGGCTGGGGGTGGTGGCTCACGCCTGTAATCCTAGCACTTTGGGAGGCCAAGGCGGGTAGATCACGAGGTCAGGAGATCAAGACTATCCTGGTTAACATGGTGAAATCCCATCTCTACTAAAGATACAAAAAATTAGAGTGAGACTCCATCTCAAAAAAAAAAAAATACACACACACACACTCATTTAAAATAATCATAAATTCATGTTAATTAACCTAATTGTATTAAAAATAACTATATTTCCCAAAAAATGTCACAAGGAAGAGTGGCATTGTTTTTCATTTGTGCCAACCTCTAATGTCAGACTTAATAAAAGATAGCTGAATCTTCATAGCTGCTTCTGCATGAGATCTATAGTGATATGTTGTTTTGGTTAAAGCACAAGAAGGAAATCTATATTCAGATATGCAACTGGAAAATTGAGGGATGTCTTAATAGCATTTTCAGATAACTGTAGATATTCTCCTTTGATACTACACTGAAACTCAACAAATGGTAGTTTCTTAAATAGTATGTGCAAGGTAGAATTTGAAACAATATCAATGAATTCTTTCTACTTGGTTAAATGAAAATCCATTGGTCTATCGCACACATTGAATGGATCTTTTATTTATATTGGGGTTTTGTAATATCATGCATTGGTCATTTGGAAAATATTGGCTCACTGTGTTACGTAGATCCCAGTTACGTAGACTCAGTTATGCAGATTCACTGAGTTGTGCAGTTATATGGTGATTCATTTCAAGATAAAACAATAACAAAAAAGTCAGTTGTTAATATCACCATTTATCCAATTAGAAAAGTCTAAGTATTGGGAAGTTATGCTTACACAGTAGATAAAAGTTTTTCAAAATTCTGACTTTTGCTTAAAAACTTAAATCTTATCATTGGCAACAAATACTGTCATTTATTTTCCTGAAATGACAGGCTCACCTAGTTAACTTTTGAGAAAATGTCTTCCAAATAGGACTAAAGTCTGAATAACTGTTGTTTGTCAGTAGATCTTCAAGTTAAAGAGGTGTTTGAAGTGGCTATTTCATCTCATGACTCAACCATACAAGTGCTTTTCCTTCAGATAACCATCATACTTTGGTATGCTGTAGAAGTGCTGTATGCCTACTTCCCATTTCGTGAGATAGAAATACATACGTATGTGTATATATGCACATGTATATGTATGTGCATATACATATACATACATCAATATGTACACACACTATATACATAGTTGTGCAGGGTAGAGATTTAATAAAATTATTCTTTTTGATTCATCAAGGGCATTCTTAAGTGAAACTAGCATTTTCTGTTTCCTGAAGTGCATGGAGGTAGAGAATACAATTAATACAGTTTGGTGCCACAGTCTTAATTTGTGTTAAGGTGCCAGCAGTTTTACCCACCATTCCTTTTATATCATCTCTGTAAATATTAACACAGTGAATAAGGCAAATAACGTGTAAGTATTATTATAAAAATAGTTTTGATCTCATGGACCCCTGAAAGAATCTCAGAGACTAGTAATCCCCAGATCATAATTTCAGAACATTGTGCTAGATTGATGATCCTCAAATGTTAATATGCAGGAGAATGACCGGGAAAACTTGTTAAAACACTGAGCTCTCTGGGCCCCATTCCTTCACTCAGTATGTCTGGGGTGGGGCTTGGGAATCTGCAGGTTTAACAAGTTCTGTGGGTTATTTTGCCGCATGTGGTCTGTGGAAAATACATTGAGAAATACTGGACTGGAGTTTGTTTATAGCTTTACCAACATTAAGGTCAAAGAGTTTCAAGATAGCAGTCCAGTCCCTCTGTCCAGATCAATGTCAATCCTTTACCATGCAGAGAAAAACTCTGCCAATAGAATTATTTTGTTTTCATCAGTATGTAATGTACTTCAAATAGAATTTTAAAAATTTGCTATATCAGAAATAGTCCCATTCCTTTCCTGTTATAATATATCTCCATTGTCACCATTATCTTTCACTAAAATCACCATTAACAACCCCTTAAGCGGTCTCTAAGCACCAGTCTTAGACTTCTGATTCATTCTCCTCATGGCTACTAACGAAATATTTCTAAAAGGAAAAGTACATTATTCTTTTTCAAAAGACCCTTAAGGAGCTCCATTTCACTTACAGAATAAAATTAAACCTCCTTTTATAGGATTCTGACCTGACTGCGTTAGATGTCCTGCTTCTACACTATTTACTATAGACTTCCCTTGAAGTTATCTGGTTTATTTGTCCTTCATAAACTATGAACTTTATGTTAGGGACCAGGTCTTTCATCACTGTATCTACAGCAACCAGCAGAGTGCCTACCACATAACACATGTCAAATAAATTTCTGATGAATGCAATTTTAAGTATAATATATTTAGTGATAATTTGAATTTTGATTTAATCTGAAAACAAATTCATCTTTTGAAGATAACTGTGGTTAACAGTCTAAGGTGTGCCTCCTCTCTCTATATAAAGATGGCATATCTAGACAAGACATGTCTGCCTACAGCAAAGACATATCACAAAAACAGATAAAAAATTAAATACTAATTCTATCCTATAGATCTTGGGTTTAGTGGAATGCTTATTGCTACAGTGCTGATTCTGTTGAAATTACTATACTTTCAGAGCTGCACTAATGGGTGACAAACAATCCCTTTCCAACATGGGGCTTTGTTACACCTCAATTTCAAACTTCCATTCAGATGCTGGTACAGATGCCATTTTAGCCCAAAGCTCAAGTTAAAACACAGTCATCCTGGTTCACTAGGAGGCTGATGGCTTGGGCAGTTATGAGGAATTTCAGAGGGCATAAAAGAGAAGCATTGAAGCATCCAGAACAGGTTGAATATATTCTGTTCCTATCATACCGAGGTTAACTTTACTGGTTAGTCTCTGACATTGACAAAACCTTGATACAGTTAAAATATGAGGACCAGGCATGGTGGCTCATGCCTGTAATCCCACCACTTTGGGAGGCCAAGGTGGGCAGATCACTTGAGGTCAGGAGTTTGAGACCAGCCTGGCCAACATGGTGAAACCCTGGCTATACTAAAATCCAAAAATTAGCCAGACGTGGTAGCACACTCCTGTAATCCCAGCTGCTCAGGAGGCTGAGGCAGGAGAATCGCTTGATCCCAGGAGGCGGAGGTTGAAGTGAGCCGAGATCGTGCCACAGCACTCCAGCCTGGGTGACAGAGCAAGACTCCGTCTCAAAAAAAAAAAAAAAAAAAAAAAAAAAAAGTCAGAAAAAAAGAAGGAAGGAAGGAAGGAGAGGAGGAGAGGAGAGGAGAGGAGAGGAGAGGAGAGGAGAGGAGAGGAGAGGACAAGAGGAAAGGAGAGGAGAGGAGAGAGAAATTGTTAAGTGCCTGACAATCAGTGCTACCCAAATCATATTTCGGATGTTAAGTATTTGGAAAGACAAAAAGGGCTCTGCAGATAAATTTAGAAAATAATGCATTGAACAAAGTCAAACAAGGTTTCTTTTGCATATTGGAGGCTCTAAGAAGCCCTGCAGTGATATACACTGCCAATCTCCAAAGGGGGGCTACAGATGAGGGTGAGGAGATGGTTAAGCTATCCTTTAATAAACCAGGATGTGCACTGTACATACATTATTTAATTTACACTTCACAATAATCCTATGACATAAAGACAATTATATTATCCATTCTGTGGGAGAAGAAACTGAGTCTTAGTTTAATTTGGTTAAGGTCACAAAGTTTTACATGATAGAGTTGGGACTCATACCAAATCCATTTGATTCCTAAGTCCCCTCTTCTTAACCACTATGCCAGCAAAAAGGTCATAGCCATTTCAATTGTTAGAGCTCAATATCTTGATTTTAAGGTTTTGCTTTTGCTTAAAATGGAAATACACCAGGGAGAAGGAAGATAATATAGTCGTTTCAGTTTCTTGATTATGTGATTTCTTCTTGCATTTTTCAGGAACTGCCCAGAAAAATTGCAATATTGATGTTAGGTTTTTCTGCTTCTACATATGAAACAATTACATATTTCAAAATGTGGTAGTAAATATCTATAATAACCAATGGAGAAGTATTATGTTTACTAGTAATGAAATTGTTAGCAAAAGTTTCAAGAGAACCAGCATTTACTAAGTGCTCACTACCTGCCAAAACACTTGATTTATAATATCATAGAATAAGTAGGTATTATTATTCCCCCTTTGATGAATAAGATAAATAAGGTCTAGGTTAAGAACTTGCCCAGGATCACATATTTATTAATTGGTAGGGCTGGAATTCAAATCAAGTTTTCTGACTCAAGGACACCTTCTTCCATTGCAATATGCTGTCTCCCAATTTCAAATGGAACACATTCACCATGGTACAACAGGTTGAAATAAAAACAGAGGAATCAAATAGCTTTCCTTACCATCAAAGGATGATCTGTTGGCCTTTAATTACATTACTCAAAGAAAGTCAATTCTTTTGTCTTGTTAGCCAGTTCAACCAAAAAGCATCAGCCATAGAGGAGCAGCAAAAATAATGGCAGTTATGGTTTGTGTGAAGGGAGGTAATTGATTTCACACCAGCCAGTTTGAGTCTTTCTTACATATCCTGCCCTTTTGCCAAATGAACTGGCGATGAAAGAATTTGATTGAAACACACCTATAAAAGTATTTTGAAATTGTGTTCAATATAGATTGCTCATGGTTCTATGAATGAAAACCTCACTCAATATAATCACATTTCTTTCTAGCTTTCATCCAAGTGACTGTTGAAATCTTCAAAGATAAGAGATGTATAGTCAGCCCTCCATATCCATGAGTTCTGCATCTGTGGAGTCAACTAACCAAGGATCAAAAATATTTGGGAAAAAAAAAGTGCCTGTACTGAACATGTACAGACTTTCTTTTCTTGTCATTATTCCCTAAGCAATGCATTTTAACAACTATTTACATAGCATTTACATTGTATTATAAGTATTTTAGAGATGATTTAAAGCATATAGGAGGAGGTGCACAGGTTATATACAAATACTATGCCATTTTGTATCGGGGACTTGAGTATTTGTGGATTTTAGTATATGCGGGAGGTCTTGGAACCAATCCTCCACGGATACCAATGGACAACTGTACTTGAAAATCTATTGATGGCTAACTAAGCCACATATCAAGTTAAGATACATTCTTAAGACTTTTAGGGACATTACAAATGCTCTTAAGATAAGTCAACATCTGAGATCCTCAAAGATTAAGAAAACAAAATGTAGTCTTTAAGGTGAAGTACATGGAAAAAGTGAGATGGAACTTTGGTCAACATGACAAAGAAACTGAATTAAAACTCCCTAAACCAGCATGGTTGGGAAGAATATAATAATCCACACTCAATGGGGCTATCATAATGAACAATCACAACAGAAACACTAATGGGTTATGTTTCAAAAGTTCATTTGTAAACCAGTTCTTTGGAAGTAGAGACAACGTATTTTCCCATAGTAATGTTGCTAAACACTGGGTTCTCAAATGAGTCCAAAGATTATTGAGGACAAAAAACTGCAAAGCAAATATAAATTATTATTTAATCCATATTTGTAATAAAGCTTTTCAGAAAACAGTATCACTGCAATATCTAAAGTAAAACAAACAAAAGCACATAAAATTTATCTTGAATACTGGTACATGAAGGAAATGCATATTTAATCAGGAGAATTATATGGTTAATGGGTGGTTTTTATAGAATTTATGGGAGTAAGTTATGGACACATTCAAAGTCATTAGATTTTGAGAGTACCAGCTTGCTATAATGTTTACTACTACATCAAAGAAGTGGAATCACATAGAAGGAAGCACAAAATTTTTGAAAAGGAAAAAGAAGCTCTAAGAGGGGTGTGTATGTATGTGTAAGATTACCTAAGGTAAAATTAACCATGTTATGAAAGACAGAGGAAGAGCGTAGAAAAGTATGACACAAAACACATTCTAAGAGGAAAATAAGTGGTACCAAAGCAACCTTTGAATTTGACTGTTTCTTGTATAAACCACCAACTAGTGGAATTTTATGTAGCAGAATAAAATCCCAAGGGAAATGCTCATTTTAAAACCAAGTAACTCAATTTAAATGAGCTTGTATGTTCTATCATTAATAAAGTGTAAAATAAGAATATCATGATTCCCTTCTGCCCCTAATCTAATACAATTTCCTCCTATTTTCTAGAATGACAAAATCTATCACCATCAGATGAAGTCAGTGTCTCATGGATGAAAATTACCAATATATTGAATTCTTCATACTAAGCTATTAGCACTAATCTTAACATTATTGAGTAGAATGGATACTGAAGGGGGCTAATGAGGGTAAGTAGGCCTCTTATGGGAAAAAAAACCAAAAATACAAAGAAAGTCATGGAATGTGCATTTTTTTATGTATGTATGTGTTGGGGGGGATCATAAAAAAGCTAGTGATACAATGGGTAAAGAGAAGAGAAAGATTCCATATTAAAATAAGAAAAGTCAGTCCTGAAAATTCTTTTAGTGGTCAAGGCACATGAAGAAACCAGTGTTAACAATAAAAGGTAACACCAACTATCATATGGATTAGATAGCTATATTCAAAAGGCCAAAGCAATTCTTAAATTCCCATAATAGTTTATAAATCATTTCTATGATCAGATATGCTTTGTTCCTGTTGTCGCTCTAGTCACATTAGTAATGCTTTCTTTAGGATCTATCAATAATTTTGGAATATTTTGGGTTCTTTAAAATTACTATTTTTTTCTGATTGTAAAACATTCATTATAAAAAAGTCAGAAAATATAGAAAAGTAATAATGAAGAGAACAAATACTTTCTCCCACAATTTCACCAATAATATTAACATTATGGATGTATTTTCTTTTTAAAAGTTAAGATGCTTTAAGTTGCAGGCAATATTTAACTAAGCTATTGCAACATTTTGTCGGAAATGACAAGTTAACATCTAAAGAGAAACATATATCAACTATTGACTTCAAGGACTATCTTCTTTCAAAAGGTCAAAATGAATAGGGTTAACTCAAAATTACTGATTTGTACCTAACTTGGTCATTCAAATATTGAAAGCAAGTAATTCATGAGCAGATTCTGGAGCTAACAACCTTCATCAAATACAGTTTCCCACAGGTCAGCATGAATCACCAAACTTTCCTTAAGAAAGAAATCAATATTGCACTAAGCCTAGGGGTAAATTCAAGCAGTAACTACATGCTATGATGCATAGAGACACACACACAGCTGAAAAAGGAAAGGACAGAACAGGAAACAACATAACAAAGAGCCCTTGTGTTCCACTTTGCCCATAGGGCTCCAAGGTGGTGGTGTACAGCAAAGTGTGGCAATTCTGAACTGGCTTAGTAACTGCATGGAAAGGTACATGTACTCTGTGCTTGGTAATAACTCCCTACAGTATGTAGCTGAGAATCACCACCATAAAATAACTCCAATGCAGTGAAGAGAAGACTATTTCTATGGGTGATTGGGCTCCTACCACATGCTGCAAAAGGTCATTCCCTCAGGAAACAAAGTTGATAATTGTGCTACATCAAAAATTCTTCATATTGGAGTGTGAGGTGCTCGTCTGGAGTTTGGTACTATTTTATTTCTTGAGCTGGGCGCTAGTTACACAGGTGTGCTCAGTTGTGAAATTTCGCTAAGCTATAAATCAATGATTTATGTACCTTTTTGGGATGTATATTATACTTCGATAAAACTTACATATACAAAAATTATTTATCCCCAGGAAATACCTATGGTGCCTTATCAAATGAACTTTGGGGCAAACCCCAACAATAGTTTATAGTTCAGCAGCCATCATTATAATAGAAAAGCTAATTAAAAGCAACAGGGGAAACCACGTGCAAACCTCAATTGTGAAGGAGACATAAAAAAACAAAAAAGAAAAAGGCATTACCTATGGGAATATTGGGGGAGAAAATGAACTGAAGCACAAATGGTGATCAAATCCTTAGAAATACCAAGGCCACAATAGGCAATGCATATGGGTTAGATCAGACCATGTTTATGGCTAGCAAGTATATTTCAATGTAAATGTTGGTGGAGCATATTTTTTATTTAAATGCCCCAATTCACAACCCTCCCCATCTCCATTTTTGCACTTCCTTTCTGGTAGCTAAAGAAAGAGAGGCTCAATCCCCAACTCTCAGTCAATGACCACAACCTTCAACTACAAGAGGACCATCTTCTATTTCTAGATACATAAGAAATTCTTACAATAGAATGCAGTATACAAAACTAGTATATATAGTATATAATTCTTTGAATAATATATCTACATACAGAGCAAAATCATAAAATGACAAGCTGGGTGCTGTGGTTCACACCTGTAATCCCAGCACTTTGGGAGGCTAAAGCAGGCAGATCACTTGAGGTCAGGAGTTAGAGATCAGTCTGACCAAAATGGTGAAACCCCGTCTCTGCTAAAACTACAAAAATTAACCGGGTATGTTAGCACAGGTCTGTAATCCTAGCTACTCAAGAGCCTGAGGCACGAGAATCACTTGAACCTGGGAGGAGGAGGTTTCAGTGAGCTGAGATCGCACCATTGTACTCTCCAGCCTGGGTGACAAAGTGAGACTCTGTCCCAAAAAATAAAAAATAAATAATAATAAAAAAATGACTAAAAAACTCCCCAAAATGCTAAAACAGATTTGTATGTCTTTTATTTTCCATTTTTCTGTATTTTATTAATACTACATTAATATTTATAAAAAATAACTGTTATAAAAGTAGAATACAAAGTTATGCCTATGTACAGAAATCAAGATAAGAAGGAATATTAATGGTGTCATCTGTGTCGTAGAATTATGGGCATTTTAGTTTTACACTTTTCTGTATTTTTCAAGTTTTCTATAACAGTTAATTTTATAATCAGAAAATTACTTAGAAAATGTCTTTAGTACTCTCTTCTGTCCATTTAAGAGTGTGAACAGAGTTAAAATGTGGCATTCTGCATTGAAAACACATATCTTTCAGTGACTAAGGGTGGAAAAGTTATTTATGTGCTTAGAAAACAATTCACTGATCAAGCTATACAGTCATCCCTCAGTATCCATGGGGGATTGGTTTAAGGACCTCCCAATGATACCAAAAGCCACAGATGTTCAATTTCCTTATACAAAATGGTTCAGTGTGTGCTTATAACCAGTGCACATCTTCCTATATATTTTAAATCATCTCTAGATTATTTATAATACCTAATACAATGTAAATGCTATATAAATAGTTGTTATACTATATCATTTAGGGGATAATGACAAGAAAATGAGGTCTGTACATATTCAGTGTAGATGCTTCTTTTCCCCCAAATATTGTTGATCTTCAGTTGGCTGAATCCATAGATGTGGACACAGATACAGGGTGCTGACTCTATTTTCCCTTTTTTAAAAAAAAGATTTTTACTTTATGAAATTTCACATTCACCAACATGTTCAATGGAAGCATTTTAATTGGAGACATAAAGAGAATGCTGGTGTAGTTTTTAAAAGATCCAAAAAAAAAAAAAAAAAAAAACAGCACAGAGAAAGCTCAATATGAAAACTCATCTGTCATTATTTTCTTGTTACCTAGGGCATTTTGCCATTAAATACCCATAAAACCAGCCTAATCACCATAGAAGTTAGCCAGCAATCTTGAAGTATGTGTGCACTCTATTCCTGTATGCTCTTCTTCCTTCTACCAGATTCCACATTGCTTAAGAGGGCAGGGACTTTACCTTAATTATTTTGTATACTCAGGCAAGAAGCACAGTATCTATCAGACAGCAGACCTTTGATAAATGCTCAATGAATTGAATTCCAATCCACTAGATACTCTTCTAGTGAATCTTGTGACCCTTCTGGCATTAGAGTTCTTGGGTGTTTAAGACAATTCAACAAGCATTTCTAAAGCATGTAGAGCACAAAGGTTTCTATAGGGATTACAAAGATTAACAAAACATTAAAATTATTATAATCCAGTAGAAGGTAAAATATGTAAACAAATAGTTTCCCGCAAAATGCAGAACGTACTATAAGAGAGGAAGTGCTATTGAACAAAAAGAGATCACTACACTTTGTTTTGGATGTGGGCTGTGCTGGGAATGGGAAAAGAAAGAATTAAGAAAAGTTTCAAAGATGAGGAGGCATTTGTGTTGTGTTTTGAAGGATGTGTAAATTTTTGAGCAGCAGAGCTAAGAAAAAAAGGTCTGTCGGCAATAGCAGAAGCAAACGAATCTTAGTGGAAAAGAATAGACAATGTTTAGGGACCAACATGAAAGAAGAGGCATATAAAGCTTTGAATGTAGTTTGGGATCAGATTACTAGGAGTTTTATATGCCATGCTGAGAAATGTAGTCTAAAATTTATAAGTAATAGCATATATGTGATCAGAGCTGTGTTCTGTTGGCATGGAGGAAGAACTGCATACTAGGAAAAAAACTACTGGAGGGAAGGTGACCAATCAAGAGGCTAAGTATTTTTTCCCATGAGAAGACACTGGAACTGAAAGCAGGGTATTGAAAGCAAGGAAGAAGGAGACATATGTGAGAATGTTTAAAGTGCCAGAATCAACAGGATGTGGCAGCTATTTATTGGAGGAGGAGTACTAGGAGTCTGGGATGCAAGTGAGAAGTGTCAGATGCATGAATTAATAAAATAGTAATGAAACAAAAGAGAGGCAAGGAAGGAAGACACTACTTGGGATAGTTTTGAAGAAGTAGTCAACAGTATCAAATACAGTCCTGCAGAGATACCAAGAAGGCTACATCTGAAAATGGCTTTGGGAATAGTATTTTACATTGGTTAATCATCACTGGCCAATCCCTTTTGAGTTTCTCCACTAAAAAAAAAAAAAAAAAGATTTATTTTCAAAGTCAACATTCTAGAAAAAATAGAATAAAACTTAAATATAAAATGGTTGAGAAGGGACTGGGTGGTGATTAAGTAGTACAAACATACTATTCCAAGGTCCTCTGTGAACAGAAAAAGATTGGTAGCAGGAGGGAGAAGCAGTTATTTGAGAAAAGTACAACAAACATAGGAGGACCAAAAGATATTTTTCCTGTTAAAATTCATTCTACCCTCCGTACCTCAAGGGATCAAATTAGAATTTCAGGTAATGTGGACTCTGAAGTACTCTAGACTGTTCATTTCCAATTATGTTCTACAAACACAGGATTCAACTTTCATTTTCTAAAGCATATTTACCTTAACTGTGATTAAAACATAATAGTAGCTTCCTATATGTCAGATACTGTGCTAAACACCTTATATGCATTATCTCATTGAATCCCAGCAACCTTAGGAGGGAAGTTTACTACTATGCCTGCCGTACATAGGAGAAAATTGAGACTTAGAGAAGTAAAATAACTGGCCAAGATTTAAAAAACACTAAGTGGCAGAGCCCAACCTCTTAACTAATCTGTTCCACTAACTTTCAACAATGTACACAAGCAACTGTGTTATATATCAAACTGTATCCCATTGAAGACCCCCAAATCATTAATTAAATTGCTTGGTTCATTCACTTTTTTTTTTTTTTTTTTTTTTTTTTTTTTTTACAGCCCTCAGGAATAATGCTTCTCCTGACATCCCTTTGCATATGTTTCAAGCTCGTGTAAACGTTTCATGAATTATGAAGGTTGTAGTTCTGCACCGGTCTTTCAATAAATTCATGCCTACAATGTTGACTCAAGGAAAATTGTACAAGCAAGTATACACACCTCTTCAACCTGTGGGTTGTGCTCAATTAGACACCAGGCAAGGCTCAGGCCCATCTGCCTGGCGAAAGCAGAACAGTTTGTTGTGCCATAGTGAGAACATGCTTAATGTGTCTTGTGACAATCTTACATTTTAGATGGTTTTAATGCTTACTTTAAGATTTGGCCACTTCTTATCTGATTTTCATTTTTAAGATAAGAAATTCGAATAGTAATTACACTTTGGAATAAAAATTTTCTCCTAATTTCCTTTCAGGTTTCTGCACTGATTTGACTGAAATATATCCAGAGATTGCAAGCCAAACTGCCAATAAGCATCTGTCATTTGCAATTATTTATCTGTGCGAATCAGAATTTTCTGAATACTCTGCAAACAAAATACAGAAATAAACAGCATAAGTTGATGCCAGGCTACAATTAACTTTCGTAAAATTTTGGTATACATAAAAGTCTCATTTTCCTAATTGATTGCTCTTATATAGTGGAGTTTCTTTCTCCTAAACAAAAATTTTAAAGCTACTGTTCTAAATCAGTTAGGTGAGAGTATAGACACTCAGCACAAACTCTAACCAAGGGCAAACAATTCAAGTGCAGTCCCATATGACAGTGAATGAAGAGAGATTTTGTAAACAAAGAAGATACAGAAGGCTTTTCTACATTTGGTGGCCCCTTTGTAATTCACAGCAATATATAATGAATTAATCCATACTTAAAATCTCAGTCCTATCTCTCTGCCACTATGATCCAAGATAAGTTTTTGACCAGAGATTAAAAGGAAACCCTAGGCTTACTTTGAAGAATGAGTAAAGCAAACAATATAACACTTTGCAAACAAATATTCAATAACACATGTGGATAATATGCAAAGTGATTCTCCACCTATATTGAAAAATAGTTTTTCCAGGAGTTCAAGGAGAAATGTGATTCCTTACCTCAAGTAATTTGCTAGTTTTGGCTAGTTAGCTTGATGGCAAACTTTGGTATGGCCTTTATCTCAGATAATATTGTTTTTAAAGTATCAAAATGCTTTTCTGAATGTAGTATAATTTAGTGATCAATATTTAGGGCTTTATTCCTATATGGTATCCTGAAACACAACAGCCATAATTAGATTCCCAGTGTATTCGTGTCTTCAAATTGACAGTTACACAATCATATATTTGTACATTAATTTTTTGCATCCTGTTAGCATTAACCTATTATAACATTCAGTGACTATTATCAGCTGGGTAGTATATATATATATATTATCCTTAATAATCACAGCAACATAAATATTATCTCCATCTTACAGATGGGGTATCCAAGGCTCAGTAAAGTTAAATAATCCGACCAAGGACACAAAGTTACTGTGTGGTAAATCCAGAATTTTATTCCCAATCTTGACTAAAATGCCTGTGTTTTTCTTAGTACACCATACTGCCTCTCAATAAAGTATAAGTATGTATACTTTGTATGTAGAGTGCCTGGCACATAGTGGGAGCTCAGCAAAAGTTAATTTTATTGTCTCCTAAAACTATCAGATAAATACCCTTAACAGAAGTAAAAGGAAAATTGTCTAAGTAGGACTCTGTAATTAAATACTCTTCAATTACAAATCATTCATACAAATGAATCTCATTAGAAGACAAAGTCAAACCCTTGCTATTAGACAGTCAACTGAAATATAAAGACTACAAACTTTATTACATCTTTATTATTGATTTTCAGTAACTTCTAAAAGCTACTAATTCATTCTAATCAATGAATTATCGGCCAAGAGAGATACAGTTTCTCCTTTAATCAATATAAAATCTAAAAATCATAGCATTTTAGATCTGAAAGCGATCTAGTTTTGTTTTGTTTTGGTACACGCTTCTAACTTGGCCGCCACTGCCTATACAACCATTTGACATGTGAGTAACTTGTACAAGGTTACAAAGTTGGTAGAGGCAAAGAAGGGGCTAAAAGAACTCAAATCTCCTGAGTTCCAATTCAGTGTTCTTTCCGTTACGCCATCCAGCCACTCAATACAAGTGCTCTCTAGGCAGGTTCAGTCATAAGGTTTTAAGATAAACAGAAAACCTCCAGTAGTCAAATAAGAAGCTTCATTCTTCCAGTGACTCCCAGAAGGCTAATCCTATCAGCTAACCCTTACTGAGAGTGGATGATGTGCTTTACTGCACTAAACTCTTTAAGGCATTATTTAATTTTATCCTCAAGGTAAACTTGTGGAGAAGTTTTCTTATTATTCATTCTCATTTGACTGATGAGAGAACCCAGACTCTAAGACTTCAAATAAGTTGCCCAAGGTCACAGGACTAGTAAGCAACAGAGTAGGAATTTAAACCAAGCTCTGACTTGAGGCCCAGCTCTTAAAAACTATGATACACTGCTATTACACGTGTCTCTTCCTTTTTCTCCATTTTTCCCCCTTTGTCCTTTAGAGTCTAGGATAACTATATACATAAGGTATGGATACCTAATCACAAATAGGAAGGTTTCTGGAAGGATAACCAAAGGGGGAAAAATAGTAACCCCACACCATTTCCAAGAATTCAGAACTACCTGGACTATTTTTTTTCTCCAAAGTCTAGGCCTTTGCTATCCTCATGCAGAAACCTCTTCTTTTTCAAGAACGTTAGTCACCTGTTTTGCAACTCAATAATCTAAATCAGATTTTTCAGGAGCAAACAAAAGCACTGATACCAACAGTCACTTGGGACTTGAGACCACTGGGCAGAGAAGAACCCAAGAACTAAGCAAAGTTTCCACCAAAATTGCAATGAGGTTAACAGGACACAGTAGCACAATCTAGTATTTGATACCCAGGAAACATGGAGAGAAAAACACGGAGAGGAGGGGAAAATCTGCTGCCAGTCTGAGGTTGTTAAACAGCAGAGTGAGGAAGAGATTTCCAGGTGATCTTCTCCTCGGTCATTTAAGACCTGATGCCCACCGCCACTTAATCCAAGGCTAGACACCCTTGTGAAAAACCAGGAAAAGGGAACGCAAAGAGCTCAAACAGTCCTCGATTTGCCAGCCTCTGCACCCGGTTTGTCTTACCCTTTTCCACCAGAGAGGCAAATGAAGGATTTTTTCTGCCCAACCCCCAGGCCTGGTGAATTCGGGGAGGACCCTGCCCCACTCCGTGGGGACAGAAAGGGCACCCACTTTCCTTGGGAGCAAGGGGATAGGGCGAGGAGGGCAATGAGGAAAATAAGAGAAACTGGCCATGGCAGAGGTCTGGAGGGGTGCAATCTAGTAGCTGCACTCACCCGGGTGAGACATGGGGATGACCTCATTGCGGGTCCCGGGGAAGTTAAAGATGACGGCTCCAGACGCCCCTCTCTCATAAGCCAGATGAATCTTGTCTGCGAAGGTGCAGCCCCCGCCGCGTTGGATGAGGGCCAACCAAGAGACTTGCACGGTGCTTCCCCAAACCGTGGGCACCGTGAAATTCGTGTGCGGGTTACAGGCGTTGAGCGCCCCGGGCCCGTCGGGCGGTACCAGGACCCCAGACACAGGCTCCAGCGGCGAGTCCTGGCCGTACACGCCCTCCTCGCTCAGCTCCCACACCGTACGGTTCACTCCGGTGTGCGGAACCCGCCAGGACACGTTGAGGTACGCGGTCCACACTGCTTCGGCCCCCCGGGAGCCGGGGGCCTGCGGACTCAGGGCCAGCAGGAAGCACCACGCCAGCAATCTGGAAGAGCCGCAGCCACCGCGGCAGGAGACCCCGGCCCTAAGCGGCGGCCCCATGGCGCGCGCTCCGCAGTTCCCTAGTGCCCCTGGCACGCGCCCTCCTAGCGCTTGGCAGGACCCTGGCCTTGAGCAGGTGCGCACCAGGTGGGGAAAGAATAGAGTGAGACTGGGGAGCTGCGAGCTAGGTCGGAGCCAGGAGGCACGTAGCGTCAGCACACAGGTTGCCGCAGATGCAGCTCCTCGAAGCTCCAGCGATCTCCGCTACCGCGGCTGCAGCGTCGGGCTCTGGGGCTTTAGCGTGAAGCTCCGCCCAGTCGACTGGGGGTGGAGGTGGCTGGGAGGGAGGAAAGGACACTGCGGGATCCGCCTCTTAAAAGGGTAACAGGATGGAACGATGTTAGAATAGGATCTGAGGCTGTGTGGCCAGGTGTGTCGCGTCGTTTTATAAAAAACGGACAGGCGAGGAACGATAAAGTCCGCAAACATAAAGCTTTCTAGTAGGATTCGAGTCGGTTTTGAATTGCAAGAATACATTTTTCCCTCCTATCATTTGCCTAAAGGACGTTTCGGGCTTACGGTGCCAGAATGTGAAAGTACAGTACTTCTAAAAAGCGCAGATCCAAAAGGTCTGAGTTGTAGTCAAGGGAATTTGGGTAGGGAAAGAATTTGAGTAGAATCAGGCTATTTGCTGATCCTCTAGATGGGGGAAGGGCAGGAAAAGCGCGTTGTTACCCTTTCTTACTGACTTCAAATGGCACCTTTCTCTTTCCCTGCTCCTAAGAAGCCTCATACATGTGTATTTCCTTACCGTTACCCTAGGTTTAATGCACCGCATCAGATGCCTCTTCTAAAAGTAATCTTAGTCCTCACAAAAGAATGACTGTTTTCACACACCTCAGAACCAAGCCTTTTTTCTGCATTTTTCACAAACCTGACTTACCCAAGTGGATATTCCTGCGCTATTCATAACCTTAACTACATAATCTTTCTCCATTTCCCACTAACTGAAAGGAGCCTGACCCACCTAGGCGATTCACTCATGGCACTATTACATTATGATTTATCCTTGCTTAAGTATACAATTTTTGTCTACCCTGTCAACTATTACATTTACTACGTGGTTAACAAATGAGCCTTGAATTAAGCTGAATTATTACACCTGGTGTCTGATAGTTATGAATAACTTTTGACCTTGGGGAACCTCCCTGTGCCTCACTCGGTTTCCTCATCGTCTGTAAAAGGGGGATAATAATGGCACCTACCTCACAGAGTTTTCAGATGATTAAATGAGTCAATACATGTAATAAAGCACTTAGAACAATGCTTAGGAATATATAAAAATTACATGTTAAATATTGAAATTATTAAACAGGTTCAGGGACACAATTCTAAAATAATATTAAAGTTGTTAATTTGAGGTAATATCAGAGAAAATGATGTTCAGGATGTTCAGTTTTAGCCACTTTTTCGGTTCAAAGAAATACAATCTACTTTATGCAGCTCAACACTTGTTAAATTTCTGATCAATTACTCCCCTCAATCCCTGGCCCAGCGTTTACTTAATCAATGTTATTTCCAAAGATTAAGCATGGAACAATTCTGTACTTGATACTCTTATGGCTTGAGAGAAACCTAGAGGAAAATTAACATCATATACCAAACAACACCTAGAACATAAATAAATGGGCGATTTTGTGAAACATATACTCTAGGTATTGAAAGGCACTTTAGAGGTCAAAGTGGGTATATGAGACCAATAGCATGGTACCCCCAAATACTGATTGTAATCTCTGAGATAAAAATTACCTATGGGAAAAGTGGGTAGGACCAACCACCTCTAA
Organism: Chlorocebus sabaeus; assembly: GCF_047675955.1. Lineage (NCBI taxonomy): Eukaryota > Metazoa > Chordata > Mammalia > Primates > Cercopithecidae > Chlorocebus > Chlorocebus sabaeus. The sequence continues at coordinate 46,637,850 of NC_132933.1, forward strand.
GAAATGGTACAATTCCAGAAATTGTCTGATTTTGCTGGTGAAGAGCATTCAAAATTCAATCAATATTACCTGAATGACAGTCAAATATATTGTACTTTGAAGAGACAACGTGTTCAAAAGAAAGAAGATATTTTATAGCTACAAAAATGAAGTTCAGAGAGACATTTATTAATGTTTATCCATTCATTACTTTCTCAAATATTTGTTGTACATCTGCCATAAGCCATTGGCTGAGCATTTTGGTATAAAATCAAATAAGACATCAACTCTCCTATCAAGAAGCTCATAAATTAGTTTTGATGAGAAGGACAAGTAAGATGATAAGTGCAGTATAGAGTGACATATGTATATAGTGTAAGCACTATGATGGAGATATGACAGGGTAGTAGTGGATAACAGACAAGCACCTAACCCAGACTGGGAAGTAAGGAAAAGCTTCCCAGAGGAGGTTACACCTGGGCTGAGTTTGAGAGGGTTAACTTTTCTAGGCAGAAAACAACACAAGGAAAGGCATTGAAATATGAAAAAGAAATGTTAGGAAGCTGCAATTACTATAGGCCCAGTAAATGCAAAATGGTTGGAGCCTAAAGTAACAGAGGGACAGTGGTAACAGATCGTGTTGGAGAGGTACATGAGGGTCAGTTCTTGAGAGTCCTTTGGGTAAAGCTAGGGAGTTTAGACTTTATCCAAAAACAAGGAGTAATATAATTAGGTTTTAATCAGGGAGTAACAGAATCAGATCTGAAGTTTAGAGATCCTTCTCTGTGAATAATAGATTGGAGGGAATAAGAATAGCAGCAGGGAGCCCATACAGAAGATGGCTGGCAGTGCTACAGGTGAGAGATGAAGGTGGCTTGGATAGACAGGTAGTGGACATGAAGAGAAGTGGGCAGAATGGAAATGTTCTTTGGAGGTAGAATCAACAGGACTTGGTTTGGGGGATGAAAGAGGAGGAGTTAGAAATTACTCTGAGGTTTTTGACTTGGAAGACTAGATGACATTCAATCAGGGAATATAGGAGGAGGGTTTTAAATGTATAGAATGGGTAGAAGGAGAGATGAGTTCACTTTAGATGTGTTGATTTTGAGGTGCCTATGATGTAACCAGATAGAACTGCGTGATAGGCAGTTGAGTTTCTGATTACTGAACACCTGCTAAGTGCAAAGCATGGGAGAGACAGGGGTGTAGAGAGACAAAAGAAACAGTCCTTGCCCTCAATGAGCTCATGGTCTAGTGAGACAGTCAGAGAGATAATAACAGTACAGTGTAATACATGTTATGACCGAGAAAAGTATAAGGTGCTAGGGCAACACGGGTGTGACTGAGTCTTTAAGTACAAATGGAGTGACCCAAGCAAAGAGAGTAAGGATTTTCAGGCATAGGCAAGAGTGTATTATATGAGAACTCCAAAGAACATTCAGGGAACTAGCATTCAGTAGTTTGGTATGGTTGGGATGTAAAGTTGCAAAAAAAAAGAGACGGAGTTTTGCTCTTGTTGCCCAGGCTGGAGTGCAATGGCATGATCTTGGCTCACTGCAACCTCTGCCTCCCAGGTTCAAGCGATTCTCCTGCTTCAGCCTCCCAAGTAGCTGGGATTACAGGTGTGTGCCACCATGCCCAGCTAATTTTTGTATTTTTAGTAGAGATGGTGTTTCACCATGTTGGCCAGGCTGGTCTCGAATTCCTGACCTCGTGATCCTCCTGCCTTGGCCTCCCAAAGTCCTGGGATTACAGGCGTGAGCCACTGGCCTGGCCAGAAAATTATATTAAATAGTATGGACTCAATATGCATGCACATGTATATACACATACATAAAGCAAATATGGCAAGATGACAACAGGTGATAAATCTAGATGGTAGGTATATGGGTGCTCATTGTACTTTCTTTTTCCAACTTTTTTTATACAGTATTTTAAACATTTTGTAATAATAAGTTTAAAATTGTGAATTTCTATTGAAGTCAATGGAGCAAATGAATGGTATGATCAGATTTGAACTTAAAGAGATCATATGGATTGTATGAGGACAAGACTGATGAAAAAGAGACTAGTGAGGAGGCCAATATCTCCAGAACTATTCTGGAGTTCTAGACAATTGTGGAATGGAGGTATCAGACTACCATAGCTTGATAATGTGAGTCATTAAAATCATCCTATGAACTCCCCTTGCTCTGAGTTCATCCTCACCAAGCAACCCTACTTATTATCAGTTAGCTCCTCATGTAAATATGCCTACAGGGAGATAATGCACTGATTAGCAAACACTGGTATCTAGTCCACTTGGAAGTTGTATTTCTCATTATAAATTAATCAGTTGGCATTCTGGCTTATATATTGGTCTCTTGTGAATTTGGTTAAGTGTGAGTCAGTCCCCAGGAACCCAGTCTCTGGTTATATTACCAATCAAATTTCAAGGCTTACAAAGGTAAGAACCAGATTGTAGATCATGACTGCAACAAAATCCTTCCACTCTATGGAGACTTGCCTGGGTAACCCACTGGCTTTCCCCAACCATATTCCTCTATTTCACTGTAAGTTATTTTCTAACTATAACAGTGCCTTGCTACCAAGAGTGAGGTCTGTTGATCAGGAGCATCAGCATCATCAGGGAGCTGGTTAGAAACGCAGAGTCACAGGTTCCACTTAGACTAACTGACTCGGAATCTGTCTTTAATATGATCCTCAGGGGATCTGCATGTACATATGTTTGAGGAGCCCTAGGGTAGACTAGAGTATTCCTGACAGGTAGCTAGCATCCAGCATCTGCTTGAGCACTCCCACTGTCAGAGCTCACTACCTCACAAAGCATCCCATCCTGAGTAAGACTATACTTTTCTTGCTGGGAAGTTAACGTAAGTATAGTTTGAGCCTGTTTCAGTCCTTCTTCTTCTTTCCACCCTCCCCTTCCAAACCCAGGCCCCCAGAGTTTCCATGCTACTACATGGCCATATCACTACTCCACCAGGGCCTTTTCTCTGAGCAGTCCCCCTATACCAGACTTCACCTTGTATCTGACAAACCAAATTTACTAGTCCCAAATATATTCCCTCGGAGTCCTACTCTCTCTAAGACTAATAACAGCTACTGTTCATTGAGCATTTACTATATGTTTTATATGTATTATCTCATTTAATCTTCCCAAGTATCTACTATTAACCCCAGTTTTACAGAAGGGAAAACTGGCCCAGAGAGAATTACAGCAACCTGCCAAAACGCATATAGCTAGGAACAGAAGAAGGATTCCAATGCCGTTCTGACTCAAGTATTAATAGCTGACAATGAGTTAACTATTTTCCCTCTGGAGAACGCCATTCGCATTTGGATGTTGCTTTATACCAAAAAGAGAAAGTTCAAGTGAAATGTCTCTTGTATGCGTTTCAGGCACTGTGACCATTAAGGAAGATATATATGGGCCAGGAGCCTTTCTGAATTCTTCAAATCCTACCACAAAGGCCTACCCTGCCAAATATTTGTATCAGCAATACTAAACTGAAAGCTGCCCTGAGCACTTCACTATCTAATGATGAACTGATAAGCAGAGCAGCATCCTGCAGGAGCAACAGTAGGGAACCATTGTGGCAGATTTAGTTTCCCATCACACTGTCTCTATAGAGATGTTGAGGTGGACGATAGTGTTCAGGCTTTAATATGTTTGCAAGAAATGAGACATTACATCTGGCTTCTCACCATTAAATGAATGGCAAAGCACAACTTGGGACAAACAGTATCCTGGCATCTAAGTGATGCTGGATACACAGCTTGACAACATAGGTATAGAGAATGTGTAGACAAGGGATGACAATAAATCTCCACTCCAGGCAGCTGCTCTATGGATAGCAAGAAGAAAATAGTGGGTGTATGGAGAGAAGCAGCAGCCAACAAAACAAAATGAAAAGCCAAAGCATGATGCCAACAGCATACTTCCAAATAACATAACGTCACTTGCAAATGAAGACTAAGCCTCAGTCAGCTCAAGTTAGTATATAGCCATTAGGAAACAGGGGATTTTTTTTTAAAGCAAAGCTTTCATGCACCCAAAGAAAGGACAGAATTACAGAGAGTGGCTTTACAAACAGTAGATACGCTATATCTAAAACTAAGAACAATCTTTTCATATCCATAACTTCAAAAACTACCATTGAGATCCTACTATGGGCCAGGTACTTTACATATATTAATGATATCATTTGATTTTCACAACAGGCAATGATATCCTATTATAAATTACATTTTTTTCAGATGAGGAAAATGAGACTCAGAAAAATGAAGTATCTTGCTGAAGGTCACACGGCTGGTAGGTGGTGGAGTTGGAATTCACAAGGGTATATATGACTCCAAATTCCATGTTGTTTTCATTCTGCTGTACTACCTCTACACATACATAGGGAGAATATTATTACAAGGTGGAAAAAATGGGTGTTTGTCAGCCACACATTTTACCATGCTAAGAACCCCCTCACCAGACTCCTGCTGAGCAGCCCCAGAAATCCTAGATAACAGAGATTATGAGGCCGGGTGTGGTGGCTCATGCCTGTAATCCCAGCATTTTGAGAGGCTGAGGCAGGAGAGTTGCTTGAGTCCAGGAGTTTGAGACCAGCCTGGGCAACACAGCGAGACCCTGTCTCTACAAAAAATAAAAAATATATATTTTTAAATAAGAAAGAAAGAAATTGTGTTGGTGGAGGGCATTGCAGAAACCTGAGCTAAATTGTATGCACTTGATTGCTACTGGGAGATCAAATTAGCTATCTTGAGTTTAGGGAGGTGATTGAGAGGATCACAGATTGCTGAGAAGGAGAGAGACAAAGAGTGGGGAAAGTCCCAAGGTATGGGGGCAAGTTTGAGCAAGGGAGGTGCTGGAAGGAACTATGGAGATGAGTGGTCTTTACTCCCCATTCTGGTATTGGGCAAACCTACTTGGGAAACATCTCGTCTCATGCAGTCTCCTATCTTTCCTTTTCAGGTTTCCAATAAGGTGAAGATTCTAAAAGAATTAAACCTGTGACCACAAGATAATTTCTGTATATCTTATTAAAGAAAGAAAAACAATTATTTGGGGAAAGTGGGAGAGGAAAATGTTTTTAATGAACTAAGCCCTGCAAATATGACCACGTATTTGAGGTTCATTTCCAATCCCTTCATCAGATCCAGTATGACACTTAGTATACTAGATCCGCAGAATCCCCCCCATTTTAGTCTCTGTTCCTATTTTTAACTCTGCTGTTAACTGGTTATGTGACATTGAGGGAGTCTCTGTTTCTTCTTTCTCAACTAAAATAGCAATACCAGTGACAAAAAATTGAACAGATATATTTTGAATCACTTAATATTCCATTAGATGAAAACCTAACAAATCAGATAGCATATCTAAAACAAATATCTGTGATCTTGCCATTGCTTAGGACAAATGAGAGAAGAGCTGTAGAAGGAAGTGGACCTCTCAGGCATGGATAAAATCAGCTTGGTAAATTAGGGAGAAATTAAGTTATTAAAAGTGCCCATGGCCAGGTGCAGTGGCTCACGCCTGTAATCCCAGCACTTTGGGAGACTGAGGCAAGTGGATCACCTGAGATCAGGAGTTGGAGACCAGCCTGGCCAACATGGCGAAACCCCATTTCTACTAAAAATACAAAAATTAGCTGGGTATGGTGGAGCACATCTGTAATCCCAGGTACTCGAGAGGCTGAGACAGGAGAATCACTTGAACCCAGGGGATGGAGGTTGAAGTGAGTTGAGATCATGCCACTGTACTCCAGCCAGGGCAACAGAGAGAGACTCTGTTTCAAAAAACAAAACAAAACAAAAAAAATGCTCATGGGCAGTAATTTTTTTTAAATCTACAGGCAATGGGATTCTTTTCTGATAAAAACCTAATTTGATAATTTCTAGTAAGGCTGGGGCTCCTGAAAAAACAATTTATGAATAAATGTCCTTCTATTGTATGTAATCACAATCACGTATTAAGCTAAGACTTACCCGTTAGAAGTTAAAGTCTTCATGAGTGTGGGCAAAGGCCGCCTTTGTTTCCAAGGGGCAAAGTCACAAATTCGCAGCTGCCAACTATATGCATTAGGATTAGTGGCAGCTGCCCAGGACTCAAACTTGATCAATAACTCGGAGTAAACAAGTATCTGGCAATAAGTGACCAGGTGCTAGCACGTAGTTGGGACAACTGAAATTGGCTGCCTTGCCACTCATGATTCACACAGTAATTAAGTTCTGTCCCACCAGAATTAGACAAGTGTTATGGTTATGTTGGTAGCAGGAAACAGGCAAGGAACAAGCAGGCCTTCAACAGTAAGGTATTTTATGGCTACAAAAATGACTTTGGTTTTGACTTCACCACAAATCATGCAATATAAAGTACAAGAACTTTAATGGGGAAAAATACTAACGGGAACATCAAAAGGAAAAAAATAATGTCCAGATGCATTGAATCAGAGCACACCCTGGCATCTATAAAATCACATTACCCTTAGCCAACAATCTTCCAATTAGCTGGGGGGTGGAGGGAGGTACATTTTTTTCTAAGCTGTCTCTGTGCAACTTTGGGTGCAGATAACATCAAAATATTTTATCTTCTTCATAGTAAACTAGTTCAGACACAGAAATCTGTGACTGCTGAATATTCTGAATGTTGTCGAATCTAGAGCCACAGAAAGTCTTTTATGAGAGGCAATGAAGTGGCTCAGCAATGTTTGCTTTTTGAGAGGGGAAAAAGAGGGAAGAAATTGAAACCCTGAAGCTCTTGTTTGTTTGAAGAAGAGGCTCATTAAATTTATCTTCAATGATCCCACTAGTTCGCTAAATGTCTTAGTTTTCTTAGGTGATGATGGAGGTATTTAGAGACCTGATGAGAGCATATGTTTGGCCTCTGTACGGTGTTTAGGGCATAGCTCCCTCCTGGTTTTAGGGCCTTCTATTGATTAGATTTAAAACAGAATAAAAACTCTTCAGTACACACATTCCAGTAAGCAGGCTAACATGTCAGTGCTTTCAATATGCCCCATGTATGGCATTTTAGGTAGTTTCCAAGTTATAAGACAGAGGCAATAATCAATTGCTTAAGAGCAGTCTACTAAAGAGTAGATTTATACTACCTGCTATCATCCTGTTTGCAACAGGATCTTACCCTTGTCACTCATTGCAAGTTGTAATAGGCAGCAGTGAATAAGCAAAGAACAGACTTTCAATAAAACAGTATTGCTAGGGAAAAATGTGCTAGACTAATCCCACTTAATCTCTACATTAAGTATACAAATTAAGGAATAAAACATTTTTATCAACCTTAACCCCCTGGGATTTCTAACATAAAATTGTAAGCAATAACTATCATTGGGCATAGAGGAATTACAATTTTCTATTTTGGAGTTTCAGTGATTTAAAATAAAATTCATCCACTCTATTCATTAGAAAAAACATTTTTAGAGCTTCTGCTGTCTACAAAGTCCTACAAATTTGCTGGGGAAGATAAAAAGATGAATGTGACTAGGTCCCCCCATTAAAGATCTCAGTTTACTGGGAGTAAACTGTATCAAGAAAAGATCTGTGGGTCCTCTCTTTGTTTTTACTTAAATGTATCTAGATTATCAGCAATAATAAGCTTTAATTGAAAGCGTAGTCTGATCTCAATTGTCTACTACTGGAGAAGAGAAGTGATATTAAATTTTTTAGACTATTGTAAATAGCCTTCTAATTGATTTTAGTCTCTTCCCTATTCCAAATCATCCTTCATATTATAGCCAGATTATGCTTTCTAAAACCTAGGTATGATTATGTCACTTTTCATTGCATATTGAATAAAATATAAATTTCTTTTTCTTTTTCTTTTTTTTTTTTTTTTTTTTTTTTTTGAGACAGAGTCTCACTCTGTTGCCCAGGCTGGAGTGCAGTGATGCAATCTCGGCTCACTGCAAGCTCCACCTCCTGGATTCACACCATTCTCCTGCCTCAGCCTCCCTAGTAGCTGGGAATACAGGCACCCGCCACCACGCCCAGCTAATTTTTTTGTATTTTTAGTAGAGATGGGGTTTCACGGTGTTAGTCAGGATGGTCTCGATCTCCTGACCTCGTGATCTGCCCGCCTCGGCCTCCCAAAGTGCTGGGATTACAGGTGTGAGCCACCATGCCCAGCAATATATAAATTTCTTAACTTGGAATTCTAGACTTTCAACAATCTAAGTCAATCTGACCACTTCCTCCTTTACCTCTTCACTGTATTTTACACATACTTACAATATATATAGCATCTTTCATATTATATTGCATTTATTTGCTTACATGCCTATCTCCTTCATTAGAGACATTTTCTTGAGAGAAGGGACCATGTATCTTCTTTGTAGCCACAGATCTTACTTTGGCACATCACTTGAAGAGCAAGTAAATGATTGGGCAAGAAGAGCAAGTAAAAGAATTTGAGGGCAGGCTATCTAATTTGCTGCCTAGCTGGTATGATTTTTTTCCTAACATTTTTGTTAAGGTATAATTTACATAGAGTAAAATTCACCCTTTATAGTATATGTTTATATAAGGTTTTACAAATATATACAGTCATTTAACTGCCACCACCACAATCAAGATATGGAACGGTTTCATTACCACAAAAACTCCCTCATGCTATGCCTTTATAGTCAAAATTCCCTCCTACTTTTAATCCCTGGTAACTACTCACTTGTTTTCTTTCCCTGTGGTTTTTGCCTTTTCTGGATTGTCATATACATGTAGCCTTTTATGTCTGACTTCTTTCACTTAGCAAAATGCAGTTGAGATTCATCCATGTTATTGCATTAGCATGGCATTTAAACAAAAGAGTGGTCAGAGAGATAAGTGCTGTGAGGAAGTACAAAGTCCTGTGCTAGAATAGAGGCAGGAATGTTTGCTTCTGACTCAAGGAAGTAGGGGCTGTTTCATGAAGAAAGTAACATCTGAGCAAGGCCTTGAGGAATAAGTGGGATAGGATTTTGATAGACACAAATGGTGAGGGAAGGTATTTCAGTAAAGGATACAGCGGTAACAAAAGCTCAGAGTCAGGACAGAGCAGAGCGGATTTGGAAAACAGTATTTTCATTTGGTTAGAGTACAAGAGGAGGAGTAGTGGGAGATCGGGCAGAAAAGGTAGGTTAAGGCTTTGTTGACCTTGAATGACATATTTTGGAGTTGGTCTTGATTCACTGGGCAGTGGACTGTCATTGTAGGCTTTTTATTCAATCTTTTTTATGAGGAGAAGAGTAGGTTAGCCTGCAGGTAATTCTGTTGCCTGCCTGAACTGTAGTAGACAGCTCTCTGTCCAGGTGAGTATACAACTTGGACTCCTAAAACAAGGCAACAAACTACATCTAAATATATCCAAAGCATACCAAGGACATAAAATATCTGCACTACAGATACTTGCTAGAAAATGCATTCATGAAATTATTGAATCCGATACCTGCCAAAAACTCTCTTTTATCTCCAGTTGTATTCTCTCAATTCTGTCTACAGTCAAGGTATCAGAAAGGCAAGTGTTGTTCCTGATCCTATTTTCCTAGTCCTCCACAAAAACATCTTCACTGGGGTAAGTAAGAGTTAATGTTAGGGCATCTGTCTTAGCAGACAGCCAATTAAAAAAATCCCCATTGAACAGCATTTCATTCTTTTGTAAAACCATATTATCCACTGATTACTTGAATTCCCATGTAAAAAGAACTTTTTCCTATTTTGGATGCTTGTGTCTGATTATAAAAGACATGAATAAACATTTCACCAAAGAGGAAATACAAATGGAAAATAAGCATATGAAAAGATGTTAAATGTCATTAGCCAGGGAAATGCAAATGAAAATCACAATGTGATATCACTGCATACCTACCAGAAAGGCTAAAATTAAAAAAAAAAAATGTGTCTACACCAAATGTTGTCAAGGATGTGGAGGAACTGGATCATACGTACATTTTTTTTGGTGGGAATGTGAAATGGCATGGCCAATCTGGAAAAGAGTCTGGCAGTGTCTTATAAAACTAACATCCAACTTACCAATTTCAGTCATGGACCTTTATCTCAGAAAAATGAAAAATTACTTTCACAAAAACCCGTTCACAAATTTTCACAGCAGCTTCATTCATAATTGCCAAATCTTGGAAACAACCCAAATATCCTTCAGTGAGTGAATGGTAAAACAAACTGTGGTACATCTATACCATGGAATATCACTCAGCAATAGAAAGAAAGGAGCTATTAATATATGCAACAATCTGGATGAATCTCCCAATAATTATACTGAATGAAAAAAAGCCAATCCCAAAAAGTTTACGTATAATAAAATTCAATTTATACAACATTTTTTGACATGATAAAATTATATTAATAGCAGATTAGTGGTTGCCCAGAGTTAATAAGGGGTTATGGGGTGGAGGTCCTTTTGGCTATAAAGGGACAATACGAGGGAGCTCTGTTGCAATGGAATTGTTCTAAATCTTAACTGTGGTGATAGTCACATGAACCTACACATGTTTTAAAATTGTGTAGAACATGCATATAATTGCATGTAAAATTAGTGAAATTCGAATAAGGTGGGTGGATTGTATCAACTTCAATTTCGTGGTTGTGATATTGTACTATTGTTATACAAGGTGATACCACTGGGGAAACTAGGTAAAGGGATGAAGGGTATACAGGATCTATTTCTTACAACTGCATGTAAATCTACATTTTTAAAAAATAAAAAGCTTTTTTTTTTTTAAAAGAAAAAGAGGAATACATGTTGATTATAGAATTGTATAATGCATTATTTGAATTCAACTTTAGGAAATTATTAGTTTTGTTGAAGATTTTGCATATTTTCTTAAAACATTAAAAAAAAAATCACCGTGTTTCTAGTTTTAACTTTGTGTCAGGAAACATAAAGCCCATATTGCTTATGCTATAGCAGTTCTTTTTTTTTTTTTTTTTTTTTTTTTGAGATGGAGTCTCACTTTGTGGCCCAGGCTGGATTGGAGTGCAGTGGTGTGATCTCGGCTCACTGCAGGCTCTGCTTCCTGGATTCACACCATTCTCCTGCCTCAGCTTCCCGCGTAGCTGGGACTACAGGCGCCCGCCACCAGGCCCGGCTAATTTTTTGTAGTTTTAGTAGAGACGGGTTTTCACCGTGTTAGCCAGGATGGTCTCGATCTCCTGACCTCGTGATCCGCCCGCCTCGGCCTCCCAAAGTGCTGGGATTACAGGGGTGAGCCACTGCGCCCCACCCTACTATAGTAGTTCTTAACCTTTCTGAGGTCAGAGTTACCTCTGAAAATTTGATGAAACCTAGGTACAAAGTAAATCAACACACACAATTTTGTGCACAATTTCAAGGAGTTGTATGGACCTTATGAAAGTTATCCAACGACCCCATGTTCATGTTCATATACTGTTCAATATGGTAGCCAATAGGCTTATGTGGTTATTTACATTTTTATATTAAAAATTCAGTTTTTCAGTTGCATTAACTATATTTCAAGCACTCAGTAGCCACAGATGGCTCGTGGCTGCATAGTCAACACAGAAATAGAATTTTGTATAATTGTAAAATGTTCTGTTGGACAGCATTGCTCTAGAACATTCAGAATAAGATTTGCTTTTAATTAATTTTTTGAGACCGAGTCTCACTCTGTTGCCCAGGCTGAAGTGCAGTGGTTGATCTCGGCTCACTGCAACCTCCATCTCGCGGGCTCAAGCGATCCTCCAACCTGTCTCCGGAGTAGCTGGGACTACGGGCTGCGCCACCACGCCCTACTAATTTTTGTATTTTTAGTAGAGACGGGGTTTTGCCCTGTTGGCCAGGTTGGTCTCCAACTCCTGGGCTCAACCAATCCACCCGCCTGGGCTTCCCAAAGTGCTGGGATTACGCGTGTGAGTCACCCCACCTGGCTGAGATTTGCTTGTATTTTTTTTTGTTGTTGTTGTTAACTTCATTGGGCTGGGGACAGCGGCTCACACCTGTAATCCCAGCACTTCGGGTGCCCAAGGCGGGGGGTGGGGGATCACTTGAGCTCCGGAGTTCGAGACCAGCCTGGCCAACATGGTGAAATCCCGTCTCTAATAAAAATACAAAAATTAGAGGGGCGAGGTCGCAGGTACCTGCAGCCCCAGCTACTGGGGAGGCTGAGGCGGGAGAATCGTTTGAACCCAGGAGGCAGAGATTGCAGTGAGCCCAGAGAGTGCCCCTGCACTCCAGCCTGGGCCACAGAGTGATACTCCGTCTCAAAAAAAAAAAAAAAAAAAAAAAGTAAGTTTATCTACTTAATAACTTCAAGAATATTAGGAGGTAGTCAAGACTCGGGCTTATCTACATAACACCAAAACAATTGGCTAAAAGTGGAATGTTCAGTGACTTTGTTCAAATAGTATATCTTTTATTTTAGTAAACATATACAATACTAACTGTGGCAAAGGGTTATTAAAATAGCCCTTTTACTTAACTTTTAACTCAGTTAAGAGGGAAGAGCAAAATTTTAAATCTATGATGGGAAAAATAGCTGAGTTTAGTAACGTTTTAAATGTGTAGGCAGAAAAAACGTGGAGAAGGTGTAAGGGAACTTGTGTCTTGCAAAAAGTAGTGTTCTGGTTCATTGTGGTTTGTCAGATATTTAGGAATAGAAGGTGCTCTTGCTCAAAGTGTTAGTGATTTATCAAAGCTCTAATGATCTTTCTCTTAGAAGAATTATACTTTTAAAGCATTAACAATAATCTTGCTTTACTGGCTTTCTTCTTGAGATATTAAAATTAACTTTTTTCTTTTTTGAATTGAATTTCATTTTCCACCTAAAGCAATGTATAGTTTTCGCAGAGTTGCTGCTTATTAGTCCTTAAAAAGGAATTGAGTCAGTTACAGATACCAGTAGATGGGAAGCAGTGATGTAGATGATACAAAGGAGCAGATAATAAAAAGACACTCGAAGTTGGCTTTGAAATGCATTTTTCAGCGCATTTTCATCTTCTGTTTTATGCAGGCATTCTCTTCAGACCTATAAAGAGGTGACTCTGAAGTATGTTGAGTGATCAAAGAAAGTTAGCCTGAGATTTAAACATCACCGGTGGGCTAGCCACATGCAGGTAATTAAATTAATGGCAAAACTTAGCATATTTGTATTCTGTATGTCACCTTACTCCCATGAGCATGTAGCCACTAAAGAGATTCTATGAACTTACTGACCTTACTCATTCTGGGAATTTATTCCCATCTTCAAGATGCTTAGTTTTAAAATAATCAATTAGATTGATTTTTGTTTTATTTAAATCTATTTGGATGACCTTGGCTGAGTGTCTTGGTGTTCTCATAATTGAAGCAGTTGCCATATGGTCTCAGAAGACATTGGAAATTTGATTTCAGATGTCAGTATAACAAGTTACCCAAACCTTCACGTCCTGCACATGTATCCTGGAACTTAAAATAAAATAAAATTTAAAAAATATGGAAAAAAAAATGTGCTTGAGACAAGTACTGAAATGTTTGAATTAGCCATGATAATGCTCAACATGCCCTCTGTTGGGCCTTTCTTTTATAAGGTTGGAACAAAAAATGCTGTGTCATCCATTGTACAGTGGGTTGAGAAAAGGAATTCCACTGTAACTATGATATGCAATGAATAAATCCTAAATACAAATTCACAGATTTTTCTGGTATGGATAAGTCTGGCTCACTTAGCTAGTTTCAAAAGGAAGATTTAAAAAACCATCTAGATCCAAATAAATGAAAACTTTGTTACATGCTTAGGAACTCTCCTGTGTTTTATGAAACAAAATGGTCTTACTGTCTGGTGATTGCTCCATAAATATGTAAACCAACTAAATAATTCTACCATCCACAAGAAGATATCTGTGAAGGGGTGGATAATAATTCCAGATTTTTGCAGGGTTTGCAAAAGTGAATTTCCACTCCAACCCTCCACTCCCATGGGGCTAGGCGGTGGGTAGGTGGGGAGAAAGCCTGGCTCCTATAAATAAGCACATCTTCCTATAAATTAAGTGGGTGTTTTGAAAAATGAGGAATTAGATTCGGTGTTTTTTTTTTTAGCAAAAATTATTTTTATATTTGCTGTAGATCAAAATATTTTTCAACATCCTGTGTGGCAAAGTAGCAAATACTCAGCAAGTATTTTCCCACCAACTTCCTTCATGGTCAAATGGGGCTGTGCACAGTTCAACTGCATACATTGTACACATATAAATAACATTTTAGTTGACCACATGTTTCTGCTTATAGCTTCAGAAGAGGCAAATCATGAAACTAGTCTAAGCCTAGAGAGACTATTATTTCTAAATAAAATTGGCCAGAATATAGTTGGCTATTTTCTTTGTGAATTTTTCCTTAAGGCACCCAGATCAGCTTTTTTTTTTTTTTTTTTGACAGACTCTCATCCAGACTGGAGTGCAGTGGCACCATCTCGGCTCACTGCAACCTCTGCCTCCTGGGTTCAAGCAGTTCTCCTGCTTCAGCCTCCCCAGTAGCTGGGATTACAGTCACCTGCCACCATGCCCTGCTAATTTTTGTATTTCAGTAGAGAGAGGGTTTCCCCTTGTTGGCTAGGTTGGTCTCAAACCCCCGACCTCAAGTGATCTGCCCACCTCAGCCTCCCAAAGTGCTGGGATTACAGGCGTGATTCACAGTGCCCAGCCAGATCACTTTTCATATCCCTGAAACTCCAAAAAGTTTTAATTTTATCAAACTGAAAGTTTTTCTGGCTCATTTAAGTCAATATCCTCAATAAATTGTAGTTCTCTGAGTTTCCTAATACCTTATCCATAATTGCTTATATCATTTTAACTGAATATATAATAACAGGTGCAAAAGTAGTGCTTGGAGGACTAGAAATTTGCCTTTTGTTGTGTATATCTTCACTGCTTTCCTTTTGTTCATAGCAAATTCTAGTGGTATATCAAAGACAAGGGTGAAACTGACTCAGGGTCAGGAAAACAACCATATTAAAGGAATTGAGATTATCTATGTTTTTCATAGTTCAGTAGAAATGGTACTTTACTGCTTAGCTTCTCAGGAATCAGAACACAATTTATGCAGTAATTAAAATTTATATGAAAGTAAATTTGGGACATTGGAGTGTTTGTTCATTTTCGCCATTTTGTTTGGCTGAAGGTAAAAGCCTTATATTACCCTTCTATTCTGAGTAATATTTTCTTTCCCTAAAGTACAAATAGAACATGTGATTGAGGAAGCCTTTCAAAAAAATATAGACTATCTCCAAGATCTTACTGTAGGGAAAGAAAAATATTCCCATAAGAAGTTAAAACAGGCTGGGCACAGTGGCTCACACCTGTAATCCCAGCACTTTGGGAGGCCAAGGCGGTGGGATCACCTGAGGTCGAGAGTTCGAGATCAGCCTGACCAACATGGAGAAACCCTGTCTCTACTAAAAATACAAAATTAGTCGGGCATGGTGGCACCTGCCTGTAATCCCTGCTACTCGGGAGACTGAGGCAGGAGAATCGCTTGAACCCGGGAGGCAGAAGTTGCGGTGAGCCAAAATCGGGCCATTGCACTCCAGCCTGGGCAACAAGAGTGAAATTCCATCTTAAAAAAAAAAGAAGTTATAACAGAAAAATGAAAAATGTTCCACATAAATACAAAACAACACAAAAACCACTATAGCTTCATATTATAAAAAGGTAATTACATTTAAAGGGCACAGTTCAGTGAAATGAAAGCCTAAAGTAGAAGATTCATAACATATTATTGCTTGAAGGAGACATGTTTTATCAATATTTATCACTTTGCTGACATTTTAGGTATTTATAGAGTAAGGATTAATGGGCTGTGGACATCTATTTCTTCAGAGAAGCATTAATAGGATATCCAATAATTTAAACAATATCCACAAATGAGCAATGGGGATATTCTTTTAGATATAACTTTTTTCAGTGTTGGAAGTACAGTCTGAGCATACAAAATGAAGGAAATAGAACCCTACTTTCACTATGAAATTATTTTGCAATTAGGGTCAAACTATACTAATAAAACTTGCTTGAAGTAGGCAAATTCTATAATTGGAATTATAGAACATAGTAGTATTTTATTATTTTGGAGAATGGTTAGTACTCTTTCCATGATAAAGGAAATTCATACTGTATATAAGTTCTGCACTGGGAACCTTGCACAAAAAAAAACCCCACAATTTTTCTAATGTTTTAGGAAGTATTCATTTGCATAAAAGCAACTGAACTATTAATTCAAATCATTTACGTTGTTCTTTGAAGCAGATTTCTATATTTCATTAGCTTTGATTACGTTACCATATAGCCTTAAAACAGGCATTTTATGTATTTTTAAATATATCCTTCCATTGTTAAGAAAACTGCTGTCAGGTAGGCCTTCCTCTTAAAGTTTTTTGAAAATACAAAATGCAGCTTTATTATTTTCAAGTAATATAATAACACAAATGAATTGCTACTAAAACGATGCCAAAGAAAAGCACTGCTGGATCTGCTTTATTGAATAGGCAAAGATTGTTTGCAGGAAACAGTTGCTTCTATATACTACTTAAAAGAGTTTCTATTCTCTGAAGGCACTTAATAATCTCCTCAGTCCTCTAAGCGCTAACCCCACAATTTAAACTTAGATTAAACACTGGTGAGAATTAATGAGGTTTTTAATACTCTACTCAAATTCACATCGTATGATGGAGATCACTACATCTACAATAGCTTATGTAGATAAGTAGAGAGTAATGTAAACTAATTCCACAATATTGTGCAGTGAAATAAGATCTGAACTGGAATCTGGTTCCTTCACTCCATGACCCTGTGTGGGTGTAAGCACTTTATGTAGCTGTGTGAATCACTGTTGGTAATCTAGGCAGTTCCTACTGCCAGAGCTTTATACAGAAACAGTCTCACAAAGAAGTCATGTCTCCAACTGCCAGCTAAAGATGAGACATCAAATAGCTGTGGGGAGAGCAGACCGAGATTAAAAGAACATTCTGTTAAGAGTCAGCATGGTGTTATTAAGCCGAGGAACCCCAATCTTTCTGGTGTTATCACACTTAAATGGTTCTAGGTAATATTTGACTGGGGGGATAGATGCTCACTTTTCCAGCCTCATTCATTCATTTTCATACCCTTATTTATTCATTCATCAGTGAGG
The DNA here is from genome assembly GCF_047675955.1 of Chlorocebus sabaeus. Taxonomy (NCBI): domain Eukaryota; kingdom Metazoa; phylum Chordata; class Mammalia; order Primates; family Cercopithecidae; genus Chlorocebus; species Chlorocebus sabaeus. The sequence goes on from NC_132933.1 coordinate 46,654,960, forward strand.
GCCTGATATGAATCAGTCACTGTACTATAGTGAGATGAATGAAACAAAGTCCCTGGATCTCTGTCAGTCTTGTACTGTTTCCAGATCACACCTCAATCAATCTGCTATTTTACACTCAGGTTGCCATCAATGAATTAATCCCTGCTAAGTTATTAGTAGTACTTTTCAGTTGGTGTTTTGTTTCCTGGGACCATTTGCCTTTTTAACAAGGACTCAAAGACCTTATAGCTTTTAAAACCCGAAGGAATGCTGTTTTAATGAAGGATGAAATTTTAGACAGCATATTAATAGGGAGGAGAATATTGTTGGGCAGGGGGATTCCTGAGACCCCAAAAAACCCCACATCGCACAGGTGACTGGCCCCCAAATCCTTCTCCAAGACACAAAAGTAAAGTCATCCTCAAAAAGTAGATGGAGTATCCCCCATCCCACCAAGAGAAAATTTAAAAAAAATTTATTTATAATTAGTGTATTTATTATTTATAATTAATAAAATAGTGGTAAAAACATTGAAATTCTAACATTAGTTAAGAAAAGAGCCAACATGTCAATACCACTGATTAGGAATTGACTGGATGATACAAAGTAAATAGAAGACAACTTAAAATATGTCCTATATTGTTCAGGAAGGCACAACAAGGAAAAAAATGTGTGAAAGTTAGAGGAAGGCACATTTTGGCATAGTTTGAACAATAACTTTCTAAAAACTTGAGCTGTTCAGCAATGAACTGAAATGTCTTGTGAGATGGTGAACTCTCTGTCCCTGACAGTGCTCAAGTAGTAAATGAATGACCACTGGACAGGGTTTTAGTTTAAGGGATTCCTGAAGTACATGGAAATTTTATATTTTTTAATGTTTAATCTATGCATCTATTAGTCTATGATAATTAGGAATTCAGGAATTATACAAATGAATACATAAGAATACATAAAAATAGGGAAAAAGGCAAAATTAGCATGACCTGAACTATGTATGTAAATTTTGAATAGGTGCCAAGTAAAGGAAATATCAGGATAAACTGTTAGCCAAAAAGACTTCTTATAAGACAAACATTTTTGCCCAAGAGTTTAAAGTGAGAAAGAGACATAGATAGGTGAAGAAGAGGGAGAATGAACTGAAAATAAGGATGACTTCATGAGCATCATCTTGCTACTACCGTAGTTTTTACTGTCTACTATAAAATAGACATTGTGCAAAGTGCCTTCTTTATATGCATTATCTAATTTAATCCTTACAACCACCCTATATAAAGTAGTACCACATACTCTTATTTCTTTTCAGATCCTATACATCTTTCGCCGTTTACAGTAGTATTGCTAGTATACCCATTTTACAGATGAGATCACTGAGATAAGAAGACTGAAATTCAGAGTGATTAAGTAACTAGACCAAGGTCACACAGCTAGAACAAACAGTAGATCTGGGATTCAAACCCAGGTCTATTCCCCTACAAAGCCCATGCCTTGAATCACTACTACATCTCACTGTTTCTGGTAGAAGTCATGCATGCTTGAAGTTTCAGAGATAGAACTATGAAATGTAAAACTTGGGAGGACAAATAGTTGGCTCTCAGTAAACATTTTTTGAGTGAATAAGTAAACCCTTGTTTTTTAGATTTACAAAAATCACAGTTTTGCCTTCTTTATTCCCAAGTTAGAAAATCCAGTTTTCAACCAGAACTTGCTCTCCCTAAGAGAATTCCTCCTACCTACACTGCAAAGCTACACTTGGCCAAGGCTATGGACAAGTAAACCAAAATGAATAAGCAACCCAGGGGTTCATACCCTAGGGTTTCTCTTCACCCCTTGGTCTCCCAGGCCGCGGAGGTATCATGCAGTAATGCATCAGGTTAGAGCCTTAGTATTTCTCTTTAGGTCTTCTTTAAGCTGCACTTGTTGAGGTAATCTTTCAGGTGAGAAAGATGTATTCCTTGTGAAACAATCAAATTACACACCTTCTTTTAACCAACATGTGATTTAACCACCTCTCTCTGAGTTCTGTTTCAAGAAGTCCTCACAAAGCCCTTTGATAAATATGGTCATTTTGCATATCCTGGCTTTTTGAGAAAACTAATTTTCTAAGAGCATTTGCCTGTGTGTATGGTTGAAATGGTACTACATTTCTCAGATGTAACCACTGTGGCCTCCAACTGCAGCTGATCTTGCTATACATAAGTTAACTGAGTATTTAGATGCTGGCTGCATCCTGTATGAGGCTAAAATAATCAGTTGAAAAATTGTTTCTGAAAAATGGTTATTCGGTCCATGCTGACATTTTTAGAGCTAAAACAATATCAAACATCCTATTTGACTGATTGTACACTTCTCTTCCTCTGCTGAATTGACTGCTTTGAGGAAAAGAACTCAATTTACATTTCCATTTAAAAGCTAAAAATATGCACAAGTAAATGTCGATTGGATTTAATTCAATTCTGGAATGCAGGGTATCCAGGCATTTAATGATTGCAATTTTGACATCCTAAGGCCTTGACTAAGTTTCTGCCAGTTTTTACTAAAATTCTAATCTCCTCAATGCAGATAGGTAATTAGCATTAGTCATAACAAACAGATCATTTTCCAGCCATTTGATTTATTAAAATGGCCCCAAATAATTTTTCATGTGCTTGTTTTTTATAATGATTTCCTATTTTTATGCAACATCCTCCAGATACCCAAGTCAAGGACCAACTTGTACCTGGATTAAGACTATAAAGCAGTTCCATTTGGAACCCTAGGGCAGGTTAGTTTTATATTCAGGTCATTTACACCTGTTACCCTCCACTATACCCCACCTCCCTGCCCAAACATTGACATGCTTCTCCATCCCTGTGATCTACAATCATAGCTCTAGGAACAAACCCTTGTGATTTAAATTTATTCACATTTTCATCTCTAATCTGTTCAGCTCTGCCCTTGCCAGCTCCTTCAAGAGTGGCTGCTCCCTCTTACATTTTACATACAATGCCAGCCCTTTACATTGATAAACCAAGTACCACACTTGCTTGAGACAAATTTACTCCAGAATTTTGTTTCAAATCTTTACATTGTTGCCACCTGGTATCACATTCATTCCATCCTTAGCTAGTGCCCCAAATGGAAGCTAATTTGTTTACTATTCACTTCTCTGCTCCCCTCTCCGTACTGCTCATTATTTTCATCTTTTACTTCTCCTCTCCTGAAATTTTCCATGTGTCTTCTAGATCTCTGGTTACATGACAGATGTTTAACTTGTATACTTTCCTCATCTTCTCTTCACTGTGGGTTCCCTGTGCTTCCTCACTCAACCCAAACCCATCTTATCATGAGGACACGACTTCTCCTTCAGATATTTTCAGTAAAGGCAGCTCATCTGTTCGTGCCCCATATATTTCAAGGAATAGGAGTCTCTTCACTCCCACACTGTTGTTTCCAGACTACTGCCCCACTTTTTTTTTTTTTTTCTTCTTCTTTTGAGACAGAGTCTCACTCTGTCGCCCAGGCTGGAGTGCAGTGGCGCGATCTTGGCTCACTGCAAGCTCTGCCTCCTGGGTTCGCGCCATTCTCCTGCCTTAGCCTCCCTAGTAGCTGGGACTACAGGTGCCCACCACCACGCCCGGCTTTTTTGTATTTTTTTTGTAGAGACGGGGTTTCAATACATTAGCCAGGATGGTTTCAATCTCCTGACCTCGTGATCCGCCCGCCTCGGCCTCCCAAAGTGCTGGGATTACAGGCGTGAGCCACCGCTCCCGGCCTACCACCTCCCCCCCACTCTTATGAATCAAAATCTGCTTCTTGGAGACTCACAGCATTTGGTTTTAATAACCTCTATTACTTTCCTCTCTGCTGGCCCATGGACCAACTTTCCAGTCATTTCCCCACATTAATGAAGACATTATCATTTGGATCACAGCCATCCTTTTCACCCCCAAATCTTTCCATCATCCAACATTCTGTCCTCAGTGTGGTTTGACTTCAGGAATTTTTGTCTTCATTCCACTTTATTGACCCCACTACCATGGCCATACTCTGTATATTATCAGCATCCTAATCTGCGAAACCTCTGAAATCCTAACAGAAATATCCCACTTTCTGATTGGTTATCCTATAATTCTCTCATTTTCATATTCCCAGTACTGGTCTTTGACTTCTCCGCTATCACCTTCTATGTTGATGATCCTTCCAACACTCTGACCTTTACAGTTTTTTAATTGCTTCAGTTCCAATAACCTTAACATTTCTATTCCGCCTTTTACGACTTATATAAATATTAGTCCTCCGACTACATTTCCCTCCTTGAGGGCAATGATGGTATTTTTTGTACCATTTTTTACAGTGCCTTCCATAGTATATGCTCACTAGAGGTAGTATTGTGTACTGATTAAGAGCACAGACTCTTAATTATTAGGATATTAAGTTTCAAATCTCAGCTTTGAAACGTACTAGCTATATGACCATGGCGAATTTAACCAATCTCTCTGTGCCTCAGTTTTCATATATATAAAATGGAGATACTGACACTACGTACCTCATAGGAGTTGTTGGGATGATGACACTGAGAAGAATGCTTGGCACATAGCTAACAGAGTACTTACTACTAACAACTGCCTTTATAAAGGGGAAGGAAAAACAGATATTTTAACAAGTACATTACTGAAAGAAATAAAGAGTTTCAATTTATTATGATAAATGATGCTGAGACAGTAATTTAAAATATAAATGGAAAGCAAGTGAATTATTAAGGGAAATTTTCATTTCTCTTTATTCTTTCTGCAGGGGAGATGTCAATGTATTGATTATTGCTAGAGATGAATTTACTTAACTGCATTGTGTTACTATCATTGCATATTGAAGTCATTAGATAGGTCATGCTGAGAATATATGTCATTAAAAATTTAGACAAAAATATGATATACATCTAAAACTCTAAAAAGTTACAGCTAACATTGCTATATTGTTAAATATTTACATTACCATTAACATTACTATACTGTTGAATATTTATATGCTCAAAGCAGATCCTTAGCATAGGTGGAACAGGTTGTTGCTTACATGATGTGATGAGGGACACTCTGAAATATCATCCCTGGAATTCTCTCTTCCACAGTTCTGTCAAAGGTCCTGATGTCACCAGTAAGAAATCTGTTTTGTTTTTCCTTTAAGGCATGTTGTTTCTAGGTGCAACACGTAAATATTTTCCCCAACTTTATCAAAATAGCACCTGAATATCGAACAATTTTCTAAGTAAGTAGTACATAAAACTTGCAAGTTTAGACAGAAACAGATATAATTTGTTTATATGATGTCCTTGCTGCCTAGGGAATGTACTCTTGAATGAAAGAAAAGGGGTAGCTGGGGTAAGAGCACTTACGAACTGAGGACTGCTGAAATGAGAGAGACAGAGAGAGGGTACTTAAGAGGAAGTAGCCTACTTTATACAGTCTTGCTCAGGCATTGTTCTGTGTGTGCTTGCACACACACTTTTTTCTAATAATTGCAAGTAGTTCTGGGGGAAATCTATGTCTGAGCAGCAAATCATAATATAATAAATGAAACATTAAAAATTTAGGAGGAAGAGGCCAAGAGTTAAGCAAAGGATATGTTAATGAACAAATAACACATGTTGAGATGCTTTCAAAATGTTCTTTGATTTTAAAATTGAGAAAAGGGAGATGAAATGTACTTGAAAGGGCTCACAGTAAATTTACTCATTTTGTTTTTATCTGGAAACTGGTGCCCAGAGGTACTATATCTTGATTTCCTTATAAACATACATTTTTATGCATTTATGTTTGTATATGCCTATACCCAGGGGAGGGGGGACCTGGGCATTTGTGTGAAAGCATAAAAGAGGTACTGAAATCATTTGTTATTGTGAGTCAGGTAAAAAAAGAAATAAAGCTTATGATGTTTTCAGAGATTCATGAATTCCAAGCATAGCTGAGTTATTTTCCAGGCCTAACATGTTATATACTGACTAATATCCCGTGATCATGTCAATTTTTAAAATAACTCTGTCATTCTTTAGTTGACTTGTGGTACAATGTAGTTGTCAAATATTTTGCCTACAAACCTGTCTTTTTTGACCATATATTTCTATTTTATATCTGTCTCTACATTTATTTTTCTTTACTGTTCACCATGGTACTTCATCTTATTTTTAATAAATAATTTTCCTAATTTGTCAAGATGCTTTTACTGTTTGTTTGTGTCTTACAACTTGACACTCAACTTGGAATTATATGTAAATGCAATGAAATTTCTTTTTCAATTGTCCAGGGCACTAATAAAATTATATTTGGAAAATAACCCCAAATTGTCCCTTTTACCTATTGTTTCTTCTTTCCGTACCTAATTTATGGAGATCATCTATTGTTTCTGTATACCACTTTATTATTTCTCCCAAGCTAACAGTAAACTATTGGATTTCCCTTTTGGGCATATCCTACAATGGTGATTATATCTCTATCTATCTATACACAAACATATATGCATATATACATATATATTCACATTCTAGTTTACCCATAAGAATAACAAAATTCAAAAATCTTACTGAAGTCCTGAACCTTGATAAAGACTGTCTCCCAGAAGCTTCTATCAAATAACATACTCAGTGATAGAACAGTGGGAGCACCTTTTAGTAAAGTCAAGAACAAGTCAAGGATGTATACTGTTACCACTATTGTAGCCCTAGACAATGGAATAAGACCATTGGAAAAATTAAGAGGTAGAATTAGTATAAAAGAAAAAGCCAAACTTTCTAGAGAAAATGATCACTTATCTTGAAAATTCAAGAGAATCAATGGATGAATTATTAAAATTAATAGGAGTTCAACATGGTGGTCAGATGCAAGGCCAACAATAGTGAAACAAGATCAATATCAATAGCTTTCTTATGTATCAGCAATAATTATGTTAATTGAAGTATTGTTTGTAAAAGAGCAGCACTGAAAACAACCCAAATGGCCATTACTAGGGGACTGGTTAAATAAATTATGTTTGCATATGCAATATTAATATAATGCAATAGTTAAAAGAATGAATTTGATTTCAATACAAATTTAATGACATGAACATAACTCCAGTTCTTATTGTTGAGTAGCTAAAGCAAGCTACAGAATAACTTTGTTAACATTAAAAATAAAACACAAATTAACTATGTGTTTTCTGTACGTATATGTGGAAAAATGAATAGAAAAAGTCTGAAAGGTTACATACTCAATGAATAGCAATAGTTATCTCTTGGAAGGGTGCTGGAATTGGGGGTGGTAGTCAAGGGGAGACTTTAATTATATTGTTAGTATTTTTTATATGAGAAACTACTCATTTATTATTTGTATCAGTAAAAATAAAAACAATTTAAAATGCAATAGTTTGCCGAATTTACCAAACTTCATTTAAACTTCTCCATCTTTTCATATATAAAAGATAATTGCTTTGTAGTTTCTTAAACTTTTATTCATTGAGCAAATAGTGAAGGCCATGCACTATGCTCAGTACAATGGATACAATGGCAAGCATGACAGAGGCAGTCTCTGTCTTCCTGGAACCTAAAATCTAGTTGGAGACACAAATAATAAACAAGTAAGAAAATAATTAGGCCAAGTGTGATGGCTCACGACTATAATCCCAGCACTTTGGGATGTCAAGGCAGAAGGATTGCTTGAGACTAGGAGTTCGAGACCAACCTGGGCAACACAGTGAGACCCCTGTATCTAAAAAAATAAAATAAAATTGCCTGGTGTGATGACACATGCCTGGGGTCCCAGCTACTTGGGAGGCTGAGATGGGAGGACTGCTTGAACCCAGGGAGTTCGAGGCTTCAGTGAGCTTTGTTTGTGTCACTGCACTCCAGCCTGGGTGACAGAGCAAGACTCGTCTCAAAAAGAAAAAAAAAATTAAATTAAATAAATAAATGTTAAAAATAGATTTAAAAAGAAAATATACATTAAAATAAATTTAAACAAGAAAGAGTTGAAGGTTTTGATAGAAAATATTATGAATAGGGTCAAGGGAGACCCGTTAGAAGAAACATTTAAACTGGAATATGGAGTCCTGTTATGTGTGATAATGATGGTGGTGAGAGAGATCAAAGCAAGTAAAAAGCATCCCACGTGGAAAAAGCTTCACATGTTGGAGAAAATGTCCAAAGATCAGAGTGGATGAAGTACTGTGAGGGAGAGGGAAAGAGTAGACTGTTATGTTGGAGAGATAGGCAGAGACCAGATCATGCAACTCCTTTTAGGCCTGATAAAATTTAGACTTTATTTGAAGAACAATGGAAAGTCACTGGGGAGCTTTGAGAAGAGGAGTGATGTGATTGACCTATATTTTTAGATCACTCTGGCTTCTGTGTAGAGAATATATGGGGTAGGTTGAGCAGAATCAGGGAGCTCAGTTTGGAGGCTATTTGCAGTAGTCAGTGTGAGAGCTGGCAGTAGCCTGCACTAGACCAGTGGTAGTAGATAGACATGGTTATATTTTGGAGGCAGTGTTATGTGAAAAAAAAAAATGAAGGAGAAGTGACTCAGGCAGAGGAGGCAGCAAGTACAAAAGCTTGCGCTTATTTCTCTTAGCTAAAAAAGAGAGAGAAGACCAGAGTGGCTGAGGCATGGTAATACAGGGGGAAGGGCATAGGATAAGGTCTGATTGTACATGATTAGCATCAAACCTTGTAGGTCTAGGCTCAAGGCCTGGATTTTATTCTAACTGAGGTGGAATTACATTTTCCACATGATCACTCTGGCTGCTATATGCTACAGAGGGACGAGAATAGCAGTGGTGCAGGTGAGAGATGATTTTGGCCTGGGCTTGGATGGAGGCAGCAGAGGAGAAAAAGTGAATGGACTTAAGAAATGCTTGGAGGTAGGATCAAGAGAACTTTATGTTTAATGAGATGTGGGAGCAAAGATGAGGGAGGTATCAAGGGTTACTTTTGGACTGTCTGGCAGGGAAATGTTTAGTGGAATTGAGGCATTGAAAGGAGTCCAGTGTGACAAGAGTTCAGTGAGTAGGAGAGGAGGGAATGAGAAGAAATGAAGTCACAGCAGTAGGCCATATGATTCAGAGCTGGATAAAGTCTTAGAAAGAAGTTTGAATTTACCCTGAGTGTCATGGGAAGCCATGGAAGGATTTTAAACAGAGTGAGATTTATTTTCTCTAAAAAGCCACTTTGGCTTACAGTCTGGGGATTGAGCTTGGGAGGGGACAAGAGTGGCAGGGAAATCAATTAGAAAGCTATTGTAGAGGTCTAAGATAGAGTGAGTGGTGTCTTGGAGATGCACAGAACTAGACAGATTTGAGGCTCATTTGAAATGGAACTGATTAGTTTTCTTGAATTAAGGTCTTCTTTATGTACATATCTGAGTTAGTCTTACTGAAGTTTTTATCATCTTCTCACTATTTATATACCATGCTTTTATTTCCCCTTTTACTTCTAGAAAAATATTTTTATAAAGCATGTGAGTTTGCTGCTATAATTAAACCCTTCCTTTTCATGCACTTCACTACTCTGGAATTGGTGAGTTTTGGGGATTCTGAATGCTGCACACTTCACTCTAATCCACTTCGCTGGACACAGCTGAAATGATAAAACGTAAAAACCATTTCATCGCTCCCAAATTACTGACCTTGTTGATATAAACTACATCCAAATCTAAGCATTTCTCAAGACATTTTACCTAAAAATAGCATATTTAACTTCCAAAGCTGTCTGCTCAGCAAGCAAGTACTTAACATGTTATGCATCTTCTGCTTGGATAATTCAGGAGTCCTGAATTTTCTCGCATCTCTAGACTAGAACTGAAAGACCATGTCTGCAGTGTTTGGAAAAGATTGTTAGGAAGTTACATACTTACTTAAGAACACGGTAAGCATATCCTTTTATTTCCCACTTCATCAAAATGCCAAGTCAAAATCCCATTATTCTTTCTGGTAAGCTAGAATATGAAAATATATGTATATATACATATTTATGTTTGTGTGTAGATAGATACAGATATATTCACCAATGTAGAAAATAACCCAAAGGAGAAATCCAAGAGCAAATTAGGAAACTGCTACTGGACACAGCACAATGGGAAACTGAGTTCGAAGTTTATCCCCCAGTATTAGGCTATACACTATTCTTTCTCAGTGGAAGCTATTCTCAGACTGAAATTATCCCCTTCAGAAAAAGAACACTCTTAGTAGGGAGGCTGTAAATAGACTGGACTCAGGAGTAAGGACATTCTGTATTTAAATCGTGAAACCATGCGAGGCAAGGGGTGCGGAAGCATCCCTTAGACTTACCGCGTTCCTTGAAGGCAACTTATAGGGGATGGGGAGGCACAGAAATGTGAAAGGACATGGGGGAAGAGAATATATTTGCACAACAGTACGAGGGTGGATGAAGTAGACTGTCAGTGAGAAAGAGACAAATTGCCCCTGATATTTAGGACTTAGCCTGGCACTCTCAATTAAGCCTTGATATTTTCTCGTTGAACATAAACCATCTCACAGAACATCAACATTAGAGAAGGTCAGTCTGTGATGATGACTGATCAAAACAAACAAACAAACAAACAAACAAAAAACCACTCCATAATCAGGTGTGAACACAGACAAAATATGGACAGTGTCTACACCACAAAAATTACCAAATATCTCTCTATTCTGGCTAATAAGGGCAACTATTTCTTCTTTACCAATTACAGCTTTAGCCATGGGCTAGTCTTCCCCACTTATAAAAAAGATTTATTTAGAAACCTAAACACAGAATTACCTCAACTTACTGGCAGCCTCCAAGTTCAGAACAAAGCCAGCTAGGGTGGCCAACTTGTCACAGTTTTCCCAGGAGTTTCCTGGTTTAACATTGAGATCCCACATCCCAAGAAACCTTCAATCTCAAGCAAACTAGAATGGTTGGTTAACAGCCACATTCCTTCAACTCTCCCCCAAAACACCTAAAGCAAGCCCAAATCCTGCAAGTCCTTTTTAACACCTTCTTACTAGGATGCCCCATGGTTTCCCATGGTGTGTGCTCTTCCAGTTGCTGCAACAAGCAATAAATCTAACTTTTTAAACTACGGGTCTGTTGCTAGTGGTCTTTGGCTGGAATGCATTGACATTAGAAAGAAGTAAAGAGACATAATATTGTGGAAGTGCTTAGTAAGACCTAGTAGAGGAAAATGGGACTGAAGAGGTAGGGGGAACCAGGGAAGAGTAGAAAGGTATAAGGGCCTGAGGGGGCTACAGTGTGATTTTCTGAAAAGGTGGTTTTTAGGGGGTAATACAAGATGAGATGACAGAAGGTGAAACTGTGACCTTTATTATAGGAGGATTTCCCCCACCCTCCGTGTCAAAATAAAACAAAACACGAATGAAAAGACAGGAAGAACAAACAAAATGTTGGCATAAAATAAGGACAGTCTTTAATGATCTAGGGTCTGGTCATCTAGTGTTCATATCCACACTTGATTCCTTGTGTTTGTCAACTGCATCACTGAATAGTTTTTATATAAGGAAAATTTCTAGGAAGGAAAAAATCCAACGGCACACTAGTTGGCAAGTCTTAAAAAGGCAAAATTCCACCAAATTTAGTTTTAATTCTTTGGGGTTGATATCATCATATATTATAAAACAATGTTCATTAAATAAACATGCTATAACAGTGCCTGAAACATAATAAATGCCAATAAATGTTAACCGTCCCAGCTATGATCATTATGCTATCTTGTTCGATGTGTTTATTTTAAAACAGGTGCAATACTGTAGCTTTAAAAATATTTTTGATCATGTGTCTTTGGTTATATTGGAGGTATATATTGAATGATAAGTCTAGCTGCCTTCTTTTAAAAACTCTGTCCAGAGTCACATATTCAAATGATTATGCACATGTTTCTTTTGGAGAGATTTACTGTGAGTGATCTTTGGTAAATATTTCAAATTTACTGGCAGGGTACCTACATTCTACTAGATATTGGTCCCTAATGCAGATTGCAAAGAAAGTTTTGAAGACAGGACTACTGTTTAGTTTGATACCGTTTGTATTTTAAAAATAGCAGGAGAGTGAATAAGTAGAATGTGTGCATGCAAAAGGAAACCCAGAGTATTCAGGATCTCTAAGTTTAAATGTATAACAAGTGGGTTCCTTAGAACAGATTTAATTCCTAAGTTTTATCAGAAAATGGAATTGGTTTCTTTCTACAAAAATGAAAGTCACTCGTAAAAACATAGGAACAGGCAGGGAATGCTTATGAAATGCTCTTAGCTAGAAAATAATATAAAATGTGAATGCCCGAGCTCTTGCAATGTCCAGGATGTGTCACAAAAGGTAGTACATGAAGTTTTGTTACATCTACAATAACTTTGTACTGCTGAAGTTCATCTTACCTGATTCAAACTGCGAAATAAGCAGTTTGGTTTTCAAATGTTAGTACTAAACTGCCATATTGTATGTGTACAACTTGGAACGTTCCAAGCACCATACTATTCTTAACATAAGTTTGATTTTCTCCTTTTCATAATTCTAAAATCTGTTTAATTTAACTTGCATTAATTTTCTTAGAGGCTAAATTTGGCAGTGATAACACCAATTATCAAAATTTTGTATTCATTTATTGTCAGCTCTTGCCTTGATTGAAATTATTCCTTTTTTTAAAGACCAAGTCTGATCTGGGAAAAAACACACATACCTATCCACAGTGAACAAAATGGGATTCAGAAGTTTACTTCTTCATTGGTTTAAAAAATCTATTTACTTGGAAACTGTTTTTTTAAAAATAAATAAAATAAAAACCTGTAATTTTCAGAAGTAACTCCTTTAAAAAGTTAATAAATTAGAAGATTCTTTTTACTTAAGAAGCCATTAGTAAATATTTCTAAGGGAAATCTTTATTTTCTTTGTGAATTACAGTGTTATCCTATTCCTGCCATACAATTTTCAATGGATAACATTTCTTGCAGAGTAGTTTCATATGTGTTAGTCCTGCAAAAAGATTCAAATCTTACAAGCATGCAGTAGAGTCAAGTTCTCATTTCTATAACATTTTACACACTTACAATACGCTATTGTTTAATCATAATGAAAGTGTTTTGCAGTTTAACATACTTGAAAACATACAATCCCTTTTGCAGGAGAAAATAAACTGAAAAGTACAAATTAATAATGAAATTAAATTTTTTAATGTTTAGAGGCAAAGGTACAGTTTATTAAAAAGCAATTCATGATATAATGCCCACTGAGGAAACTTATATTGCTAAGAAAACATGAAAGAAAATAGGAATCACTTCATGAATTGCTACTGTCTTTGGAACAAATTAATTAAAATATTAAATAATAATAAAGTAATTGCAAGTCATGCCAGGCAAGAAAATTTAAAGTAAAATTATTTTACAACCTTGTTGCCAGATCCTAGAGCAGTTCTAGATGGAAATACCATTCTAAGATAAACAGACACTAATGCTCTTTGTGAATCAATTATTACTTACCAAAATTTGCCATCTGTATCGTCTGATTGCCAGTATCTGGAGCATTGTAAATCACAACAGCATCAGCATTTCTTCTGCCCGCTGTTTGAATTTTTTCTGAAAATGTACAATTACCTCTTTCTATCAGCGCAATCCAGGGCTTCTTAGTATTACTAAACTCAGTGTTGTGGTCACAAGCTTGGTAGTCATTATTCTTAGGGATGCCTACCACCCCCATAGCATTAGCCACTGGTGAAGCTAATCCATAAACACCACATTCACATGTCTCTATTGCAGTGTAGTTGCTGGTTTCATTGTAATAAGTCACAGTCACATAGGCGTTCATTGAAAAAGATGCTGTAATTTTAAGTAAAAAGGTAAAAATTACAAGGAGCCAAAAAAAACTAGACCTATTCTCCTGGTTCATTGTTCATTCACTTGAGCATAAAATTTAAGATGTTTGCTGATATTTCCAACTGTCAGTCACCATTGTCCACTCACGTCCCTGCTAAACAGAAGTTTGAAATTTCAGTTGCACGTAGGTAACTGATCTCACCTCTAGCAACATAACCTCTGAATACATCAGCTCTATTTCACTTTAGTTATCTACATTCCCCTTTGCCTGCCCCTCCTCCAACTGTACACACATGTAACCCTTAACCAGGACTACCTTAGTAATAAATAACACCATCAACTTTATTCTACATGTCAACTTATTAGGATTGGATGACTTCCTGCAGTACATATTTTTTCTTCTTACTGTTCCAGCTAATGCACTTTCATAAACATGGAGTGGATTGGAATGAGGAACTGGCCTCTGGGGAATCCCACGTGAGAAGGCTGAAAGTTACCTCTCTCAGAATATCTAAAACACTAAACTGGTTTTCCAAGCCCTGCTGAAATATGCTATCAACTAGTTCAGCAGCGAGTAAGTTAAGATCCATAAGTTTAATTGCTATGGCATTACTAGAATGAATTTTACTGCTTTTTTCTCTTCTAATTTCTGTGTGTGTGTGTGTGTGTGTGTGTGTGTGTGTGTGTGTGTGTTTTCTTAGCAGGCTCCCCAAGGGATATCCTCTGTTACCTTGTTTATTCTTTGGAAAGCAAACATATTTCAGTGGCTAGAAATCCTTTCCTTTCAAGTATAGTGCCTTGCCCATGGCAGGCACTCAAATATTTGTTGATTGATACCTGTGAGTTGCTGCATTCCATTAATTTTTGTGCCCCATGTGTTATACTCTAAAAAAGATTGTTTAAGGTTTAATTTTTAACATTTATAGTTTTAAATTTTTAGTTCTCCCAGATGTATAGACAACTTTATTTATTTCATTGCTTCCTTTAGTTCAAGCTCTGTTTTTGTTCAGGAGCACACTGGACACTAACAGCATTAGGACACACACACTACGGGGTCAACTGGTCTGTGAAAATTGCTGGGATGGGGAGATTGCAGTGTGCGCCAAGGACTGGTGAAGGAATAGATGAACGAACAAGGCAAACAGAGATATCAGGAGTCTGACTGGGCCAAGAGTCAGCAAACTAGACAAACAGGCATCAGGCTGCCAGGGAAGCAAAAAGCTACCAGGTCAAAAGGAAGGTAGGCACAATGGTAGTCCAAGGTACAAGTCAGGTAATCTGGAATCAGGAAGGTTTACTAGAGTCAAGGGGACAGGACAACCGAAAATAAAAAAAATAGGAGACGTTGTTGATGGAGGTGGTCAATGCAGTTGTTTCTTCTCCCTATTGCTTGTCCGCTTTTAAACATCTGAAATACCAGTGTTGGAGTGGACCCTGCAGGTGAGAATTAACAGTTCACACCACCCAGCAGAGGGAAGGAGTTCAGGGAATCAGCAGCAGAACCTGCTGAATAAATCCCAGCAGATGTATAATACAAATATGAACCCTGCTATCATGTCATACCTGCCAATTACTCATTAGCGTACCCTCCCATAGTACTTGGTATTACTAGCATCATATACATATTAATAACCTGGTAATTCATATAATTGAACTGAAAAGATGAAAGGTTTTGTGTATTAGCTTATGGTCAATTTAAGAGTAAATACAAATAGTTCATTATTTTGCTACTAGCCCTATCATTTTTGTGTGTTTTTAAGATCACAATAAAGCCTGTATTCACCAGAGAAAATTATCAGACTAAAAACAGAAATGCTATTATTGTTATTATAAATGTCAAAACCATTAGCTTAGAGATTGCTGATGGACAGCCTTTTGTGATAAATTCAACATCAACATTCAACATTTAAATAATTAGTAAAATCCCACAAATTTGATTTATCCTTTTCTGCCAGTTATTAAATTACTCCTTAAAAAAACTTCTCACGAAAAAATTTAAAAGCGGATTAGTGAGAAGTTACCTAAATCCATTAGAAGTTAATTTTTTTAGAAAATTTCTTTGTTTATCTTTACATTTATTTTCATTATTTTGTGTAGGGATTTTTTCTTAGTTACATAATCATATTTATATATTTTAATTTAGTTTTTCATTTAATATCTCGGTCACTATATATTTTATCCTATAATCTTTGTAGATTATGCTTTGTTGGATAGATGATACTCCATTAATGGAAATACCTCAGTTTACATAGTCATCCCATTTTTGTTTGTTTGGTCAAAATTTTAAATAATATTTTTGCTATTATCATTTTGTTATAATAGCTTTTTCTCTATTTAAGATTATATCCTAACGGATTGATTCTCAGTGGATTTAATAGGTTGAAGTTTTGAACATTTAAAAAGTCTTAACACATTTTACATATTCAGGAAACAATTCAGGATAAAAATACACTAAGGAAAAGCTCTCCTGCCTCATTCCTCCTCCCGTGTCTCCAAAGTAGTTACCAGAGGCTGGGAAGGGAAGGAGGAGGGAGGGATGAAGAGAAGTTGGTTAATGGGTACAAGAATACAGTTAGCTAGAGGAAGAAGTTCTAGTATTCGATAGTACAGAAGAGTGAATATAGTTAGCAGCAGTGTATGGTATATGTAAAAACAGCTAGAAGAGAATTGTAATGATCCCAACATAAAGAAAAGATAAATGTTTGGGGTGATGGATATCCCAATTACCCTGATTTTATCAATATACATTGTATGCATCAATATATCACATGTACCCCATAAATATGCACAAGTATAATCTATCAATACAAAATACAAAAAGGCCAGGCGCGGTGGCTCATGCCTGTAATCTCAGCATTTTGGGAGGCAGAAGCGGGCAGATTGCTTGAGCTCTGGAGTTTGAGACCACCCTGGGCAACATGGTGAAACCCCATCTCTACCAAAAAAAAAAAAAAAAAAGCCAGTGTGGTAGTGTGCATCTGTGGTCCCAGCTACTTGGGAGGCTGAGGCAGGAGGATCGCTTGAGCCTGGGCAGTCGAGGCTGCAGTAAGCTGAGATTGCGCCACCGCACTTCAGCCTGGGTGACAGAGTGACTGTCTCAAAAAACAAAACAAGACAAAACAAAACAACTCAAAAAGGCACCATTCAATAAAGGGTGATGGGACAATTGGCTAGTCAGTTAAAGAAGGAAAGTCATCAGTTTGCTCCTCATTTCCTCCTCACGAAACACCCAAATAAATTACAGTTGGATTAAGTAATAATGTTTTTTGAAAAATTAAGAATTTTTTAAAACCAGCATACAAAGACCTGGGTATTTATTAAACCTTGTGAAAGGGAAAAGACCATTATATCAGTGGAAAAAATTAAAGTGGAACATCTGCCCACTCAACAATGTTAAAACTATTTTAAATGGGCAGTAATACATTGGGGAAATATTTGTAGCAAATGCCCCAAAGGTATTTTATTACATGTTATTAAAGATCTTATACCCATGGAAAGTAAAGCAAATTAAAGAATAATATGCATGCTATGACTTTCTTTTGGTACTAAAACCAAGCCTTCCTTGTATCTTTAAAAAGAAGTGCAATTGTATGCACAAACAAGGAGAAAGGTAGGAATGCACAACCAGGCCTTTACCACTGACTCCCTGTTAAATAATCTGAACATACTAGTTTCAAATGTTGACATATTTTTGCACAAGTTAAATCATTAAGTTCTGAAAACAGGACAACTTGGTTGGGTGCAGTGGCTCATGCCTGTAATCCCAGCACTTTGGGAAGCTGAGGCTGGTGGATTGCTTGAGCTCAGGAGTTCGAGATCAGCCTGGGCAACATGACAAAACCCCGTCTCTCTCTATATATATTAAAAAAATAAATACAAATAAAATAAATTTTAAACAGTGACAACTTTCCCATAACATGTTGTGCCAGTGTTGATGTAATAAGAGAACATTCCTAAACTATTTTGTTAAATTGCACTGGAGGTTGAAGTACATAACTTAAAAAATTTTCTTTGTGTGTGTGGGTAGGTGTATATAATTATGGGGAGCTTGAGATATTTGAATACAGGCATGCAATGTATAGTAATCACATCAGGGCAAATGGGATATCCATCACCTCAAGCATTTATCTTCACTTTGTGTTATAAACAACCCAATTATACTCTTCTGGTTATTTGTAAATGTACAACAAACTGTTCCTCTGTTGTGCTATCAAATACTAGATCTTGTTCATTCTATCTAACTATATTTTTGTACCCAACAACCATCCCTGCTTCTCCCCTCCACACTACTCTTCCAGGCCTTGTAACCATCCTTTTTCTTTCTATATCCATGAATTCAATTGTTTTAATTTTTATCTTCCACAAATAAGTGAGGACATGCAAAATTTATCTTTTTGTGCCTGGCTTATTTCACTTAACGTGATGATCTCCAGTTCTACCTATGTTGTTGCAAATGACAGAATCTTATTCTTTTTTATGGCCAAATAGTGCTCTATTATGTATATGTACCACATTTTCTTTTTTCATTTGTCTGTTGATGGACGCTTAAGTTGCTTCCAAATCATAGTTATTGTGAATAGTGATGCAATAAACATAGGGGTGAAGATATATCTTCGATATATTGAGTTCCTTTCTTTTGTGTATAGACCTAACAGTGGGATTGCTGGATCAT
Organism: Chlorocebus sabaeus; assembly: GCF_047675955.1. Lineage (NCBI taxonomy): Eukaryota > Metazoa > Chordata > Mammalia > Primates > Cercopithecidae > Chlorocebus > Chlorocebus sabaeus. The sequence continues at coordinate 46,673,414 of NC_132933.1, forward strand.
ACGGCAGTTCTATTTTAGTTTTTTAAGGAACCTCCAAACTGTTCTCCATAGTAGCTGTACTAGTTTACATTTCCAACAACATTATATGAGGGTTCTCTTTTCTCCACATCCTCACCAGTATTAATTATTGCCTGTCTTTTGGGTAAAAGCCATTTTAACTGGGGTAAGATGATATCTCATTGTAGTTTTGATTTGCATTTCTCTGATGATCAGTGATGTTGATTACATTTATCGTGAATCTGCCATTCATATGTCTTCTTTTGAGAAATCTTTTATCAGATCTTTTGCCCATTTTGATTGGATTATTAGATTTTGTCCTATAAGTTGCTTGTGTTCCTTATATATTTTGGTTATTAATCCCTTGTCAGATGAATAGTTGCAAATATTTTCTCCCATTTTGTGAACTGTCTCTTCACTTTGCTGACTGTTTCCTTTGTTGTGTGGAAGATTTTTAACTTGATGTGAACTCATTTGTCCATTTTTGATTTGATTGTCTGTGCTTGTAGAGTATTACTCAAGAAATCTTTGCCCCGTCCAATGACCTGGAGAGTTTCCCCAATGCTTTCTTGTAGTAGTTTCAGAGTTTAGAAGTCTTAGATTTAAGTCTTCAATTGATTTTGATTTGATTTTTGTATATGATGAGAGATAGGGTCTAGTTTTATTCCTCTGCATATGGATATACAGTTTTCCCATCACCGTTTATTAAAGATGCTGTCCATTCCCCAATATATGTTTTTGGCATATTAGTTGAAAATGAGTTCACTTTAGATGTATGGACTTATTTCTGGTTTCTCTATTCTGTTCCATTGGTCTCTGTGTCTGTTTTCATCCAGTTCCGCATGCTCTTCTGGTTACTATAGATGTGTAGTACAATTTGAAGTCAGGTAATGTGATTCCGCCAGTTTTGTTCTTTTTGTTTAGGATCACTTTGGCTATTCTGAATCTTTTGGGGTTTTTACATAGATATTAGGAATTTTCATTTTCTCTTTGTGAAGAATGTCATTGGTATTTTAGTAGGGATTGTGTTGAATCCCATAGGTCATTTTGGGTATTGTGGACATTTTAACAATATTGGGTCTTCCAATCCATAAACATGGATTATCTTTTCTTTTTGTTTTTTTTTTTTTTTTTTTTTTTTTTGGGCTTCTTCAATTTCTTAAGTCAATGTTTTATAGTTTTCATTTTAGAGGTATTTTATTTCTTTGATTAAGTTTACTCCTCTGTATTTTATTTTGTTTTTAGCTTTGGTAAGTGGAATTAAGTTTTTGATCTCCTTTTCAGATTGTTTGCTATCAGCATATAGAAATGCTACTAACTTTTTTTATGTTGATTTTGTATCCTGCAACTTTACTGAATTTATTTATCTGTTCTAATAGTTTTCGGTGGAATCTTTAGATTTTCCTACTACAAGATCATATCATCAGCAAAGAAGGATAATTTGACTTTTTCCTTGACAATTTAAATGCCCTTTATTTCTTTCTCTTGTCTGATTGTTCTAGGTAGGATTCTCAGTACAATGTTGAATAATAGTGGTGGAAGTGGGCATCCTTGTCATGTTCCAGATCTTAGAGGAAATACTCTCAGTTTTTTCCCATTCAACATGATACTTGCAATGAGTCTGTTACATACAGCTTTTATTGTGTTGAGGTATGTTCTTTCTATACTCAGTTTGAGGGTTTTTATCATGAAGGGATGTTGAACTCTATCATAATGCTTTTTCAGCATCAGTTGAAATGATCGTTTGGTTTTTGTCCTTTATTCTGTTGATATGATGTAGCATATTGATTGACTTTTGTATGTTGAGTCATCCTTGCATCCTTGGGATAAATCCCACTTACTTATGATGAGTGCACTTTTAAATGTGTTGTTGAATTTGGTTTGCTAGTATTTTGTTGAGGATTTTTGCATCAATGTATATCAGGGATTTTGGCCTGTAGTTTTCTTTTTGTTGATTTATCTTTTTCTGGTTTTGGTATCAAGGTAATACTGGCCTCATAGGAGTTTGGAAGTCTTCCCTCCTTCTCTGTTTTATGGAATAGTTTGAGTAGAATTGGTATTAGTTCTTCTTAAATATTTGGTAGAACTCAGCAGTGAAACCATTTGGTCTCCTGTTTTCCTTTACTGGGAAACTTTTTATTATGAATTAGATCTTGTTACTTGTTATTGGCCTGTTCAGGTTTTGGATTTCTTCATGGTTCAATCTTGGAAGGTTGTATGAGTCTAGGAATTCATCCATTTCTTCTAAGTTTTTCAATTTATTGACATATAGTTGCTCATAGCAGCCTTAAATGATCCTTCAGATTTCTGTAGTATCAGTTGAAACATCTCCTTTTTCACCTCTGATTTTATTTATTTGTATCTTCCCTCTTCTTTGTTCTTAGCTAGTTTAGCTAAAGGTTTGTCAATTTTATTTATCTTTTGAAAAAAACGAGTTTTTGTTTCATTGATGTTTTGTAGTATTTAAAAATTTCAATTTCATTTATTTCTGCTCTGATCTTTATTACTTTTCTTGTACCAATTTCAGATTTTGTTTGCTCTTGCTTTTCTAGTTCTTTAAGATGTGTTGTTAGGTTGTTTATTTGAAGTTTTTCTACTTTTAAAATGTAGGTGCTTATTGCTATAAACTTTCATTTTAGCACTGCTTTTGCTGTATCTGACACATTTTGATGTGTTGTATTTCCATTATCATTTGTTTCAATAAATTTTGTAGTTTTGTTCTTAGTTTCTTCATTGACCCACGGGTCATTCAGAGACATATTATTTAATTTCTATATGATTGTATAGTTTCAAAAATTCCTCTTGTTATTGATATCTAGTTTTATTCCATTGTGGGCAGAAAAGATATTTGATATAATTTCATTATTTTTTGAATTTTAAAAACTTGCTTTGTGGACTAATATATGGTCTATCATTGAGAACGATCCATGTGGTGAGGAGAAGAATGTGTATTCTGCAGCCATTGGATGAAATGTCCTGTAAGTATCTATTAGGTCCATTTGGTCTATAGTGCAGATTCAGTTCAATGGTTTTTTGTTGATTTTCTGTCTGGAAGGTCTGTCTAATGCTGAATGTAGGGTGTTGAAGCCTCTAGCTATTATTTTTTGAGGTCTCTCTGTCCGTCTTTAGCTCTAATAATATTTACTTTATATATTTAGATACTCCAGTGTTGGGTGCATATATGTTTACAATTGTTATATCCTCTTGCTGAGTTGACCCCTTTGTCATTATGTAACGATCTCTGTCTCTTCTTATAACTTTTGTCTTGAAATATATTTTGTCTAATGTGAGGACAGCTACTCCTGCTCTTTTTTGGTTTCCTTTGGCATGGAATATCTTTTTCTATCCCTTTATTTTCAGTATATATGTGTCTTTATAGGTAAAGTGTGTTTTTCATAGACAGCAGGTAGTTGGGTCTCATTTTTTGTTTCAGCCATTCAGCCATTGTCTATCTCTTGATTGGAAAGTTCAGTTCGTTTATATTCAGTCTTATTATTGATAAGTAAGGGCTTACTCTTGACACTTAGTTATTTGTTTTCTGATTGTTTTGTGATTTTCTCTTCCTTATTTCCTTCATTGCTGTCTTCCCTTTAGTAAAGGTGATTTTCTCTGGTGTTATGGTTTCTTGATTTTTATTTTTGTGTGTGTGTATTTGTTGTAGGTTTTTTGATTTGAGATTCCCACGAGGCTTGCAAATAATATTTTATAACTGATTATTTTAAACTGATAACTACTTAACACTGATTGCATAAATAAACCAGCAAACAAGCAAAGAGAAAACTAATAAAACTCTGTACTTTAACTTCATCCTCCCATGTTTTAACTTTTTGTTTTTTCTATTTATATTTTATTATACTATCTATTTCTTGAAAAGTTGTAGTTTTTATTTTTGATAGGTTCATCTCTTAGTCTTTCTACTTAAGAGATATGTAGTTTAGATACCACAAATACAGTGTTACAATATTTTGTGTTTTTCTGTGTACTTACTATTACCAGTGAGTTTTGTGTCTTCAGATGATTTCTTATGACTCATTAACATCCTTTTCTTTTGGATTGAAGAACTCCCTGTAGCATTTTTCATAGGACAGGTCTGGTGTCGATGAAGTCCCTCAGCTTCTGTTTGTCTGGGAAAGTCTTTATTTCTCCTTCATGTTTTAAGAATATTTTATCTGGATAGTCTATTCTAGGATGAAAGCTTCTTTCCTTCAATACTTTAAATATGTCATGCTACTCTCTCCTGGCCTGTAAGGTTTCCACTGAAAAGGCTGCTGCCAGGCATATTGGAGCTCCTTGGTAAGTTAGTTGTTTATTTTCTCTTGCTGCTTGTAGGATCCTTTCTTTATCCTTGGCCTTTGGAAATTTATTACTTAATGCCTTGAAGTCTTCTTTGAGTTAAATCTGGTTGGTGTTCTATAACTTTCTTGTACTTGAATATTCATATCTTTCTCTAGGTATGGGAAGTTCTCTGTTACTATTCCTTTGAATAAACTTTCTACCCTGATCTCTCTACTTTCTTTTTAAGACCTATAACTCTTAGATTTGCCCTTCTGATGCTATTTTCTAGATCTTGTAGGTGTTTCTCACTCTTTTTTATTCTTTCTTTCTTTTATATTCTCTTTGTATTTTCAAATAGGCTGTCTTCAAGCTCACTAATTCTTTCTTTTGCTTGGTATTTTTTTGTTGTTGTTGAGAGACTCTGATGCATCCTTCAGTATGTCAGTTGGATTTCTCAGCTCCAGAATTTCAGCTTCTTTTAAAATTATTTCAATCTCTTTGTTAAATTTATCTTATAGGATTCTGAAATCCTTCTCCATGTTACTTTGAATTTCGTTGAGCTTCCTCAAAACAGTTCATTTGAGTTCTTTGCTTGAAATATTACATATCTCTGCCTCTTCAGGATTGATCACTGGTGCCTTGTTTAGTTCATTTGGTGAGGTCATGTTTGCTTGGATGGCCTTGATGCTTGTGGACTTCGGACATTGAAGGGATAGGTACTTATTGTAGTCTTCACTGTCTGGGCTTGTTTGTACCCATGCTGCTTAAGGAAGCTTTCCAAGTCTTCGAAGGGACTTAGGTATTGTGGTCTAAGCCTTTGGTCGCTACAGTCATATCTCCATTAGGGGACACTCCAAACCCAGTAATTCTGTGTCACTTGTAGACACACAGAGTAACTGCCTTGGTGGTCTTGGGTAAGATCTAAAAGAATTCCCTGGATTACCAGGCAGAGACTCTTGTTGTCTTCCCTTACTTTCCCCCAAACAAACAGGATCTCTCTCTCTGTGCTGAACTTCCTGGAGCTGAGTGAGGGTTGATACAAGTACCCCTGTTCCCACCACCATTGCAACTGTGTTGGGTCAGATCTGAAGCAAACACAGCGCTGGGTTTTGCCCAAGACCCATGGTGACCATTCCTGGCAACCACCTATGTTTACTCAAGACCCTAGGGCTTTGCAATTAACAAGTGGCAAATGCAGCCAGGCTTATGTCCTTCCCTTCCGGGTGGCAAGTTCTTCACCCAATCCTGGGAGGGTCCAGAGATGCTATCCAGGAACCAAGGGCTGGGGTTGGGACCTTAGGAGTCTACCTGGTGCTCTATTCTACTGAAGCTGATGTGGTACCCAAGTTGCAAGACCAAATATTTTTTACCCTTTCCTCCACTTTTCTTAAACCGAGGAGTCTTTTCCTGTGGCCATCACCACCCCAGGCTGTGGCAAGTACTGCCTGGCTACCGTTGATGTTTAACAGCCAAGGACTCTTCTGTCAGCCTGTAGTAAATGCTTCCAGGTCTGGGTCTCTCCCTTAAGGGCACTGGCTTCCCTCTGGTCCAGGGAAGGTACAGAAATACCGTCCAGGAGCAAAGGCCTGGTATCAGGAACTCTAGGAGCCTGCTTGGTGCTCTACCCCAATGTGACTGAGCTGGTGCCCAAGCTGCAAGACAAAGTCCCTTTACTCTTCCCTCTCCTTTCCTCAAGCAGAGTCTCTCCCTGTAGCCACCACAGCTGGGAATGTGCTGGGTCACACCTGAAGCCAGCATGTCTCTGAGTCTCACCCATGGCACACAGTGAGTACTGCCTGGCTACCACTGCTGATTATTCAGGACCCAAGGCCCCTTTAGTCAGCAGGTGATAAATCCTGCTAGCACAGTGTCTTTCCCTTCTAGGCAGCAGGTTACCTTCCGGCCCAGAGTGTGTCTAGAGATGTCATCTGGTAGCTGAGACCTGGAATGGAAGCCTCAACACTCTGCCCGGTGCCTTATCCTACTTTGACTGAACTAGTATCAAAGTTGCAAGGCAAAGTCCTCTTTACTCTCCCCTCTCCTCTCCTTAAGCAGAAGGAAGGGGTCTCTCCTGGAGCTGTAAGCAGCACTGCCTAAGGTCGGGGATGGGGTGATGCAAGCACTCCCTTGGCTGCCTTTGCCAGTGTCTCACTGCCTGTGAGCCCTGCACAGCACTGTTGCTTGCCCAGGAATTGCAGTCCTTGTGGCATAGACCACCTTTCGTTTATTTAGGACTCCAGAGAACTTCAGCCTGTGGTGGTGGAGCCTGCTGGAACTCAGGTTCTTATCACTGGGATGGAGGATTCCCCCTGGCTAGGGCTGTTCTAAATGCTCCCTCTGTGAGCACTGGCTGAATTCTGCCCTGTGTTGCTTTCTTCTGTGACAGGGCAGCACTGAGTTCCGATGCAAAGTCCCACAATCACTGCACTCTCTCTCCCCCATTCACACAGATTCTCTGTCCACACCACGTGGTTGCTGCTGGTGGATGGGTGGTGTAGGCAATTCAAGACTGTCTTTTCTACCCTCTTCAGTGCCTCCTTCCTTAATGTGTTAGAATCAGGTACTGGGATCACTTGCCTGATTTTTGGTTCCAATAAAGGTGTTTTTGTGTGGATAGTTGTTCAATTTTGTGTACTGTTGTGCGTATAACTGGTGGAGTCTTCTTTTTGACCATCTTCCTATGCTTCCCCCTGAAGTACATGATGTTATGGTAACCATCATCATATATGGTGCACACAAGTGCTTTTACATTTTCCTTTTATGGTTTTCAGAGAGAGTCATAACTTGCAAATATAATTTTAAATTGTTTTTAAAAAATTGTGGTTGAGTAGAATTAGTCCTAAAATAATAAACACCCATCAACACAATTTTCTTTCTTTTTTTAACTCTTACGGTAATTTGCTGGAAGGAGAATGGTCTAAGTTCTTATTCAGTGTTTTTGGTTTGTCTGTGGAACACTTACATTAGGATCCCTTGGAAGCTTATTAAAATGAAAGTTCTTGGGTCCCACCATCCATCATCTTGAATCAAAATCTGAGGGGAAACCTAGGAACTTGCTTTTTAAATAAGCTCTCCAGGTAATTTCTATGCACTTTAAGAACTATAGATCATACAACTTCTACATGATGTATAGTAACTGGATCTAGTTCTGGTTTTGACAAATGAGTTGCTGTCATTTCATTTTATTTATTTATTTATTTATGTTTTATTATACTTTATGTTCTAGGGTACATGTGCACAATGTGCAGGTTTGTTACATATGTATACATGTGCCATGTTGGTGTGCTGCACCTGTCAACTCATCATTTACATTAGGTATATCTCCTAATGCTATCCCTCCCCGCTTCTCCCACCCCACAGCAGGCCCTGGTGTGTGATGTTCCCCTTCCTGTGTCCAAGTGTTCTCATTGTTCAATTCCCAGCTATGAGTGAGAACATGCAGTGTTTGGTTTTCTGTTCTTGCGATAGTTTACTGAGAATGATGGTTTCCAGCTGCATCCATGTCCCTACAAAGGACATGAACTCATCCTTGCGCCTCAACTCCCAATCTATAAATGTTTGATGTTTACTTTTACTTTAGGTGGTACTCTGAACATTTATGGAGCATCTCACAACCCAAAACTTTCCACAAGTGCCAACTGTGCAATAACTAGTATCATATCCTTGGGAAAATAAAAATCTCTCTAGGTTGTTTTCTTCATTTGCACAATAAGCAAGGTTATAATAACCATGGCATAGAATTTATCGTGTAGTGATCTAATATACTAATAGAAATTGTATTATTATTTAAACATTTTACTTTTTCTATTTTCCAGATGCAGGGGTCTTACCATGTTGCCCAGGCTGGTCTCGAACTTCTAAGCTCAAGCAATCCACTCATCTTGGCCTCCCAAAGTGCTGGGATTACAGGCGTAAGCCACCATGCCCAGCCTCAAACATTTCACTTTTTGCTCGAATTAGAATTTAAAGAAATAGACTTTGGAATATAAGCTTGACCTTACCATTAAATTGTCTTTACTAATTTACATTAAGTCATTTATTCTCTTTCTCTTTCAGTTCCCCATCTACAAAACAGATATTAAAACCTCGTTAGGGGCAACTTCTAGATCTGAAGCTACTAGAAGTCAGGTACAATAACCTTAGAATAACATCAGAGGTACTTGAGTTCTTTTAGGGATATTGCTTGATTTTCAAAAATATGCATATATTTTTTCGAAAAACTAATACAGTTCATATTTGTTTGACAACAGTCTTTAAATCCATATGGAAGAATCATCTTGGCTCATTTACTAAGTATATATTTTGGCCAAAAATATGAAGGAAACACATCAAATTCATTCAAAATGAGACAGAAGACCAAAAAGTTATTGCATTTTAACTTCTTTAATAATTCACTCAAAACGGTAACACGAGAGGAATCCACTATTTTAATTAACATTTACACAGAATTATAAAGAATAAAAGACTGAACACATTTATGAACAAACTGCAGTATGTCTTTAGGTTCATAGGCTGCCCAACACATTTAAAGCGTATAGCAAATAAAGTCACAGAACTATAGGGCTACAAGGAAATTCCACAAGTTTATAGCTTAACTGGAATCAGATTTATCTTGATACAGAATAATCTATAAACTCATTTAGTGGTCATTTTGTCTCATCTAACAAATCACACAGATGTCAACCACAGGGCCTTGCAAATGCAGAGTGGCCATTTACCTTTAAAATGAAGTATTATAGACAACCAGAATAAAATCAATTCCCATATTTACTATTTTCCATTTTCAATATGAGCATTTGGAATTTCACTATTTAAACTCGCATTACATATACTGAAACTACAAATGAATACAGCAAAAATATAGACATACTGCAGCCTTTGACTTTGACATCAACACGCTGGTTAAAATACTGAGAAATTCGAACCACACAAAGTCACAAAATGAAGTGGAAAAACCTTAAGACCATTTAATTTAGCACGCTTATTTTGCAGCTGAGCAAGCTAAGGACTAGGGGCAACTAGACCCTAATAATGTGTACTTTTGAAAATGATACAAACTACCTTGGTTGTGAGAAGTGCAGGTTGACCACTTTAGGAGAATAGTCTTCAAACTGACAATTCAAAATTTCCCATTACATGTGAATAAAATTGGAAAGATGTTAAATCTCCATGGAAAGTTACTCTTGTAAGTTAGGATGCCTTAATACTGAGGCTTTAGAATGAAAGTACACTTCACAGATGGAATAGTAAACATAAATTATTACAAGTCAAGATAATAGTCATATTAGTAAGGTAAGCAAGGTAAATTTCCTTATACACAAAAATTATTTTGATGACCTTTTTCAATAATGAATCTAAAATGAAGTGTTTTAGCCCCCTAAACACAAGACGAACATAAAACTGCTTAATAACTTTAGAGCTCATGTAATATTCTTGCTGAAAACAGTTACTGAAATTACCAGCAAAATGACAGAATATCTTTAAAGCAGTACACTCCTATAATCTGTAATAATTCCATTCGTTAACTTTTAAGAAGTATTCTCTGGACTATAAATTTTGTGCAAATAGACTTCCACTTTATTATTACCCAAATTGCAGATATCCAAGATACCGACAATATGCACTCTATCCAGTTCAGTTGCCGCTTTTATAATGTCACCTAAAAGTAAAAAGCAGATGGTAAGTACTGTAAAGTAGTTAAATATTTACTTGACTTTAGTATCACATAAGCTGTTAATTTTTTCTTATAATATTAACACCATGCCTCATCCTTTCCCTCTTCCCTCCAATTTATTACATGCATTTACCAAAATTATATGGCAACTTCTGCAGATAAAGGTGAACACATCAAACAGATATACCAACCATGTCAAGGCATGAACTGGTATTCAAAAGCCATATTTAGTTTTTGGGTTTTTGTTTTGTTCTTGGTGAAGCAAAATAAATCCACATATCTTCAAGGTCATTTATAAGGTTCCAAATAAATAGCTTATTGGTATACTTCAAATAAATGCAAAGATAAAGTTTTCTATTTTGAAATTCAATTATCAATATTTTTGTAAATCTATAAGCCATAAAGCAAAACTGTATTTACATTATATATTTTAATTGCATAAATATATGTATACATATGTGTATATGTGTAACTGATGCATCTTTTAAAGTGTATTTCCTTTAAAATGGCTTTATTAATTAAAACTTAGCTTTGGATACTCTTGAGAAACTCTATGAAAAATGGATCAGGTCTCCAGTAAGACAATATGCTTCTCAGAAAAAAAAAAAAAAATGGATCAGGTGAGTGACATGGCAGAGTAACGAGTTCCAGGGTTCTGTCCTTCTGTAAGGCATCTTATAAGCTGACAAAAACTCTTAGAATCAATTTTTGCAGAACTCTAGAATCTACACAAAAATTTAGAGCAACTAGGGAAAAATTAATAAAGAAAGAAACTGCTACATGGTGGGTAGAGGGTGCTGTGGTGTTTTAAATTGCCTGCCTACCACTCCTCACTCCGCAGATAAGGGGCAGCCATGAAGATGGCTGCTTGCACTTCTGCTGCAGGTTGCTAGTACCAAAGGGGGCAATGAAGACCTTATTCTCCAAGATGTGGTCATGTGTTCTCATCTTTACAGTAGCTCCCTCAAGGACAGATGCAAGGGTTTACTTTTGTTTTACCCAGTTTGGAGCGTTCCCACAGCTGGGATGGCTTTTCTGGTGGTGACATTGCTGAACACATTTATTATTGTGCTGAACACAAAAATACTAGCCGGTGCAGTTGGGCAGGTTATAAAGTTGGGACAAGCAATAAGCAAACCAAAAAATTCTGGGCAGGAAGAAGCTGAGAAATGATATATATGGTAGAATGTGGGCTTTAAAAGCTCCTGTGTACAACGGAAAATCAAGAAGGCCACATGCATACCCAGGGTAGACATATGGTCTAAAAAAGGCTGAGAATACTCATCATTCATCTGTGGCTGACCTTCATGCTCTGAGCGAGCAGGAAGTGAAGGCTAAGGCAGAATTGTAAATGGCCTGGCTAAGTGTCGAAGGAGTGCCACCACTCCGGGTCAATCTGCAAAAACTGGGAGAACATATTTTTTCTTTTTCATTTCTTGGCTCCAGGTGTTTAAGGAAACTGTCAAAACACTAGCTGACTACTACTAAGATAATGCATCACAGACTTTAGTGGCTACACATAAAAATACTTTATTTTCAATGTAAGAAAATGAAAACATTTGGAGGTTAAGTAACAAGCAAAGTCACATGGTGATTCTTATCCAGACAAGCTGGTATGAAGGTATATGCTTTTAACCTTTTATGCTAGAGCTACATCTCTAAAAAACTGTGCTAAAATATAGTAGTAGATCCAGGTTTTGTGAGAACCCAAGGGTATACTATTTGGGGGCGCTTTTTAATGAAAAAATACAAGATATGTAAGAATGCCAAATGGGTTATAGAAGGGATTTGTGCAAATTTAGGCTACATTAGCATCACAGTAAATTCATCTCTGCTAGACTTATCAAAAGATCTAATTAATGATTTAAAATTGTGTAAGTTCACTTAATCATAATGATTACAACTGATAGTACTATATAATTTTCTTTTGCCTTGAATGGGGTGGACTTTAATCCAGATGCTTTGGAAAGATTTCAAGATCTTGAGATCTGATGCTAACAGTAACAACCTAAACCTTGATCATTCTAACTGTTACCATATTTTGACTTTTATGAACAATGACTTACTCCTATCCACAACATGAAATATAAATAAGTCTTCTGTTCAGGTAATTCTGCCTAGTTGTGTATGACAACTTCTAGCTGTGAATGACAACTTCTCTATGCCTCAATTTGCTTATCTAGTACCTACATCATAGGGTGTTTTGAGGATTAAATACACAAAAAGCATTTAGAAAGGTAGTTGACACATAGCAAGCATTCAATTAAATATTAGCAGTGATTATTTTTACTTAAGGAAACCTATTATGAAATTAGGATAGTATTTGTATCATAAAAATTCTTTAAAAAGGGCTATAGATTTTACCTATAAAACGAGCTTCTCTTCAGTTCATTTTAAATTGCTAGAATTACAAAAACTGTACATTTTAGGAACTTACAAATGCATAAGGTAAGTGTGACAAAGGCAACACTATGTGTTCTCCACTCCATTTCCTCTCTTTGGTCACAGGAAAAAACAAAATGTCCTGGCTTCCCTTGTAGCTAGGCTGGGATCATGTAACCTAGTTCTTGCAAATGAGAATGCAAGTAGAAGTAATGTGTCAATTCTGGTCCAGTGTAATTAAAAGCCTTCATCTTTTTCTTCTTCTGCCCTGACAACCCTAGAAACCATTTCTTCCTGCTTAGGCAGCAACAAGATGGAAGCAGACTGGATTCCTGAATTGCTGCTGGGAAGAGAGCTGATGACAGATTGCATCAGACTTGAGCAAGAAATAAACTTCTTGGAAAGTCTCTGTGACTTTAGAGTTGTTTTGTAATTGAGCATAGTCCAATAGATATTGTAATACAGTGTGGTATTCCTGTCTCTGAAACTAATAAGGGAAACCTTGATTACCTAGAGAATAATAAAATTGTTTTCTTTGATGTGTTAAAACACTTCCATATTATGCTGTACTTCTAAAATGATATCCTTGGACTTCAAAGTTAAAGATGACACCAAGTAGGATATCATATCAGTAATCGGTATTCAATAAATGACTTGGGATAAATGGCTATTTGGAAAAAAAAATATGAAGCTGGATCCCTATCTCACTTTATTTATTTATTTATTTATTTATTTATTTATTTATTTGAGATGGAGTCACGCTCTGTTGCCAGGCTGGAGTGCAGTGGTGAGATCTCGGCTCACTGCAACCTCCACCTTCTGGGTTCAAGCGATTCTCCTGCCTCAGCCTCCCGAGTAGCTGGGACTACAGGCATGCACCCCCACGCCTGGCTAATTTTTGTATTTTTAGTAGAGATAGGGTTTCACCATGTTGGCCAGGATGGTCTCGATCTCTTGACCTTGTGATCCGCCCAACTCGGCCTCCGAAAGTGCTGGGACTACAGGCATGAGCCACCGCACCTGGCCAAGGATCCCTATCTCATTCTTTACACAAAAATAAATTCCAAATGGATTAAAAGTTTAAGTTGTAAAGGTGAAGCCATATCAACACACCCCAAATTGAATTCAGAAATGGGCAAAGCATTTGAATAGATATTTCTCCAAAGAAGACAAACGAATGACCAATAAGCACATGAAAAGATGCTTAACACATCATTAGTAATTAGGGAAAAACAAATCAAAACCACAATGAGATACCATTTCACATCCATTAGGATCACTGTTGTCAAAACAACAACAACAACAACAAAAAACAAGTGCTGGTGAAGATGTGGAGAAATTGGAATCCTCATGCATTGCTGGTGGGAATGTAAAATAGTGCAGCTGCCATGGGAAAGCTTGGCAGTTCCTCAAAAAGTTAAACATAGAATAACCATTTAATCCAGCAATTCCTCTACTGGGTATGTATCCAAAGGAAATGAAATCAAGTTGAAGGATTGGAGGCAGAGAAGGAGGGTGGAATAGAAGACTCCACCAATTGTCCCCCACCCCTCCCCTGGCAAGGACATTAATTTAACAATTATCTACACACACAAAAAAGCACCTTCATGTGAATCAAAAATCAGGTGAGCACTCACAGTACCTGGTTTTAACTTCATATCACTGAAAGAGGCACTTAAGAGGTAGAAAAAACACTCCTGAATCACCAATACCTACAGCAGAAAGCAAAACTGGACCAAAATCAGCTGATGCCTGCCCATGGATGGAGCATTGAAACCAGCTCTAGCCAGACGGGAATCACTAATCCCAGTGGTCCACAAGCCTCAGCACCACAGGCTAAAGTATTCTGAGGTCATAAATAAACCGGGAAGGCAGTTTAGGCTACAAGGACTGCAGCTCCTAGGAGAGTCCTGGTGCTGAACTGGGCTCAGAGACAGTGTACCAGGGGTGGGGTGTGTGTGTGTGTGTGTGCGCGCCGGGGGGGCGGAGAGGGGAGACACAACCTACTGAGACATCAGTCAGGGTGGCTAAGGAAGTGCTGGCATCACCTCTCCCTTAGCCCCAGGCTGCATAGCTCATGGCTCCAAAAGAGGCCCCTTCCTTCTGCTTGAGGAGATGAGAGGGAAGAAATGGGCAAAGCATTTGACAGATATTTATCCAAAGAAGACACAGCAAGTAGGGCACAGCAGGATAGGGCACCAGTAAGAGTAGTAAGAGTCATGAAGACCTCGTTTCAGTCCTTAGCTCCCAGATGTTATTTCTAGACACACTCCAGGCCAGGAGGGAACCCAGTGCCTTGAAAGAAAGGATCCAAACCTGGCAGTATTCATCACCTGCTAACTGAAGAGCCCTTGGGCCCCGAATACCTGCAGTGATACCTCAGGTATTATGTCAAGGATATTGGGTGAGACTCTGAGACTGGCTGGCTTCAGGTGAGACTCAGCACATTCTCAGTTGTGGTGGCTTTCGGGTGAGACTCCATTTACTCGCGAAAAGCAGAGGGAAAAGTAAAGGGGACTTTGTCTTGCATGTTAGATACCAGCGTGGACACAGGGAGGTAGAGCAACAAGTGGGCACTTGGGGTTCCTTATTCCAGGACTTGGCTCTTAGATGGTACTTCTGGACCTGCCCTGGGCCAGAGGGGAGCCCACTGTCCTGAAGGGTGAGTCCCACGCCAGGCAGCATTCACCGCAAGCTGACTGAAGAGCCTGTAGGTCTTAAGCAAACATTGGTGGAGGTCTGGCAGTGCTCCCCATAGGCCTGTGGTGGTGATAGCCATGGACGAGGTACCTCCTGCCTTTGGAAAGGGAAGCGAAGAGTGGGAAGGACTGTGTCTTGTTTGAAAGTCAGCTCAGCTACAGTACAACACAATACCATGTAGATGTCTAAGATTTTTGACTCTAGTCACTGGCTCCTGGATGTCACCTCTGGACCTGCTTGTGAACTAGAGGAACTAGCTGCACTGAAGGGATTGTCACAGGCCTATCTGGCTTTGCCACCACCTGACTATAGAGCCCTAGGGCATAAGGCAAACATAGGTGGTAGCCAGGGAGTGGTTACAGCGGGCCTTGGGCCAGACCCAGAGTGGTCCTGGTTTCAGGTCTGACCCAGCGCAGTCATAGTGGTGGTGGCTACAGGGCAGCTTGTGTCACTCCAGCCCCAGTTTCAAGTGGCTCAGAAAAGAGAGAGACTATCTTTGGGAGAAAGTCAGGAAGAAAAGAGTTTCTGCATGGCAGTTCAGATAATTCTCCTGGATCTTGTCCAAGACCATCACTCAGCCATAGCCATAAAAAGGAATGAAAAACAGGCAAATTTCTGGAGACAGAAAGTGGAATAGCTGTTACCCAGGGATCAGGAGAGGGGAGAATGAGGAGTTACTGTTTAATGGGTGCAGAGTTTCTGTTTGGGATGATTAAAACGTTTTGGAAATGAATAGTGGTGATGGTTGCACAACATTGTAAATGTACTTAGTGTCATTGAATAGTAACTATAAAATGGTTAAAATAGTAAATTTTGATCTGTATGTTTTATCACAATAAAAATGTATCAGATAATGGGTGAAGCTCTAAAAGTGCTGGAAGAAGACAGTGAATTTAAAAAACGTAGTCTTGACCAGAGTGATGCCTGAGTATGACATAAAACCAGCAGCCACAAGATAAAAAATCTAGTGTATTTGAGTGCATATGAGTAAAATTACTTAAACAACCAAAACATCCCATTGAAACAATGTCAAACTGGGTAAAAGTCTTTGTAACACATGATAAAAGGTTAATTTCTTTAATATGCAAAGAGAAGTTACAAATTATTAAGGAAAAATAGAGACAAATGAAAGGTAAAACTAGCATAGAAAGTATATAGAAAGAAAAAAATATAAATGGCCAACAAATGTATTAAGATTTTAAAGCTCAGAAATGATTGATAAATGCAAATCAAAATAATAATATATATTTTTGCCTATCTATCCGCCATAGATTAGTAAGACCAATATCTAGTTTTTACAAGGGCATTAATAAAGTGGCACTCTTGCTTTTGGTTCTAGTAAATTAGTATAACCGCTTTAGAGAATCATTTGACAGTATCTACCAAAATTACATATCTCTTGTATAAGTATGCCCTGTGGAATACTATTTAGCCATAAAAAGAATGAAATTATGTCTTTTTTAGGAACATGGGTGGAACATTACCTTAAGTGAAACAAGTGTAAAGATTTTATTGACACACACACATACACATAATGGATATTCATGCAGTACTGTTTGTTAATAGCAAAAACATTTGGAAACAATCTAAATGTCTACCAGTAGGAGACTGGTCAAATAAATTTTGGCACATCCACACAGTGGAATACTTTGTAGTTATTAAAAAGAACGAGGTAGCTTTCTACATACTAATATGAAATATATCAAAGATATACTGTCAAAGGGAAAAAGCTGGCTATAGAGCCATATGTTTACTAATTCCATTTTTGCATATTTATTTGAGAAAGAGAGCAATAGAATATATACTTTCACATGCAAAAATCATTTCTTAAAGAGTTCAAATAATACTGGTTATCTCCTGAGAATAGGTGAGTGAGTTGGTGGAAAGGGCTGGACCTGGGAAGGCAAGGAGGGGAGCTTTCATTCTTACCTGGTACCTTTCTGTAGTATTTGAATTTTTAAATTATTAATGTGTATAGCTTTTGTAATAAAAAAGAAACTACTTTATAAAGAATGTTTGAAAGATGACACTAGTATTATACCATGAGACACTGCATTATATCATTTTGTAACCATTTTTATCTTTAAGTTTAGAATAATGAAAGGAAAGAAAAAGTTTGGAATCGGATCAGGTTTCAAAATCTAGCTTACTCATGCTAGTGAATCTCTCTGACTTTCAGTCCAGTTATCTATAAATAGGAGATAATAAGGTTCACCTTGTGAGATTCTTATTAGGATTAGTTGTACCATATAAAATGCCCAGGCACAGTGCTTGGTACAGAATTTAATGGACACTATTACTATTATTATACATATTATTAATGCTATGTCATGAAAACCATGGTATTCCTCTCAAAATGAACCACTTTGTTTGTGATTACAAATTAATTTTTCTTCCCTAGTGATTCTTGTCCTTCATATCTCAAATATTACCTGCGTTAGCAGAAGGGTACCAGGTATTTTTCATATGACCATGTTAGTGACTACTCGAAGAATACCGGCACTAGCACCAAGCAGTTAGCTGAGAATGCTGAACTGGCATTTTATATCAATAATAGTGTAGACATATAGCAGAAGACATGTGACATAAGTGGATATTACATGAAACATGAGCATACATGAGTGCACAAATATTTAAGCTGCATGTTAGGGCACTAATTAAGAAATGTGAAGTTACTGAAAGTCTAAGGAGCTCCAATGTAGAAAGTAATACTGCAAGTGTACATCATCTCTAAAATGGACTGTGGGAAAAATAAAAAAAAAATCAGCTCTTATAAAATTAGGTACCCAAGTTCAATTTGTAGCAACTGTTACTGCCTCAAATTACTTTGTCATCAGGCATAGCTCATAACACTTGTTCAAAAACAACATACACTCAAGAGTTTCATCAGCTTAGAAAGACCCGCCAGAAAATCCCAAGATAATAAGGCCTTTCTTAAAAGCCATTTTAAATGTAATATCCCGATAAGCTCAATGAAAACTGCTAGAAACTTTACCACATGCTTAGGAATTAGAAATAACAGAAAAACATGAATGGGGTAATTATAACTGGACAGATAATTTTATAGGTACGTAGAAACAATTTAGAGTTCAGTATATTATGCAGCAACCTAAACAATTAGCTGGTTAAAGAGTTTCACTATTGGGAATACATATGCTCCTAGCAGTTCTCAAGAAATTTATTGCATAGCATTGGAATAACTACACATTTATAAGAGAGAACAATTTTACTGTATTATACTATAGAGGTATTGTAATTTCAGGCAATTACAAGGTGAAAGGACAAATTGTGTCACCTGAGAAAAAGGAAGAAAAGAGTAGAATTTGTGCTGTTCCATGTGCATACCACTTATGTCTGATGAAATAATTATACTTGGAATTGTATTATAAGATAATATTCTTAATGCTTGCCTAGAGTCGAAACAGCTATTCAATTTATTTAAAAGACATATTCTCATTTATAAGTCTTGGGGAACATTTACCAAATAACCCTTTAATTAAAACTACATTAAATTTTAAGGCTAGAACTGTTTACATAATAAAATCTTAAGGTTAGGGCTGTTTATAATTTTTTTTTTCTGAATGAAAAGAACACTGAGATTGTTTTACCTGCAACCGCTCTTGGACCTGGCAATCGGTCATTTCCAGTTGTGTCCTGTGGATATGCACAGCTGTAATTCATGGAGGTCAACAGTGTGTCTATTTGAGATGTTCGAATATCTTCTGGACAATACATGGGTAGGAATGCAACATCGATTGCTATCTCATGGTTCAGACCTGTTAAAGAAAATTCATATGTTATTAAAAGTTCAGTGGGTTAGCATGTGGTACTGATGCCAAGTTTGCTGGTTTGATCCCAACATGTTCCAGAGAGCTTTAGATCTGAAAAAAAATGTGTTTGAAAACTGGAGACTAAACTCTTAGTATTGCAATTTATGAATACATGGTATTTGTTGAAAGAGTAGACACTCCAGTGCAACCTTTCACCACTGCTGGAAATAACAGTTCAAAAGGTTTCCCCTACAGATGGAAGATTGGAATCTACTATCCAGAGGACAGCATGGTCACATAAATGACATGTAGAGTGTTTCCTTGGTCATTTAGGACAGGTGCTATTCCGGGGCAGGGGAATTTGGAGATGACTATTGGTTCCCTTACTGCCATTTGGACTCAAGGATATCTGACTAATGCAAGGTCAGGGATGACGTAGTAGCTACATCTCATCTGTCCTCAAATATACAAGACATGGTTCACACACTCACCATTAGGGCCATAAAAGGTTGTGCTAGAAAAAGGGCTAAGGGGGAACAACTAAAGTGAATTCTGACCTTTGACTGTCATCTTTTTATGTGGGTCAATGTCAGTTGGGGTAGATAAAAAAGACTTCCTAGAAGAAGAAAAGAATTCTAGCTACGTACTAAAGGATGGATAGCATTTAAATAAACAGAGAAGAGGGCATTTTAAGCATGGCAGGGAATAGCACAAGCCAAAGGTGTAGACCAGAGTAAAAGACCATCTTGGCTAGAGTAAGGGTAAACAATCACACAGAGCACAGCTTTGAAACTGTGAATTCCATTTAGTGACACAAATCAGAAACCTGAGAGTTATCCTTAACTCCTCCTTTTCAGTCTTTCCCAGATATTTAGTCAGCTAGATTATATGACCTTAATATTTCTCTGATTCATCCCTTATAGTGATTCTTAAGTACTGAGTACAGGCAATGACGGGTAACCAAATCCTTCTCGTTAAGCTGCAAACAAATCCAGAAATGCAAGTTCTTTGCTTTTGATGGGGAGATGACATTAAATCTCATATATTTAACTTAACATACAGCTAAAGGCCACTTAGAGCTTTCTAGGGATTACTAAAATTTGGTAGCCATAAACTGAAATAATCACGTCATCTAGAATTTTCCAAGAATTCTAATTCAGTATTATAAGGAGCATAGCCATGTTACAACTCCTAGCAATGCTGCAAGACTCATATGAATGTGCACATGCTGGTATCTTATATCCTTGATTCTAAGACTAAATTTAACTCATATATATATCATTAATTTTATTTTTTAATAAAAAGAAAACACTGCATTAAATGTACCGTTGACCATTTCAACTTGCAAACAGAAAAGGAAGGATGCCTTAAAACTGAGAAACTATCAGAATTTGGAAATCTTGATATTTTCAAGAAAGCAGACATATTAGTGTGTTATTGATATTATTTTGAGTTGCTTTCTAAATTATAAAATAGTGGGAGTAGAGCTTCAGCATTATCAGTGAATTTTTTACTGAGCTGTTTGATTAAAACTAGAGTTCTGGTCGGGCGTGGTGGCTCATGCCTGTAATTCCAGCACTTTGGGAGGCCGAGGTGGGTGGATTGCTTGAGTCCAGGAGTTCGAGACCAGCCTGGGCAACATGGTAATACCCCGTCTCTACCAAAAATACAATAATAATAATAATAATAATAATAATAATAATAATAAACTGGGTGTGGTGGTGTGCGCCTGTGGTCCCAGCTACTTGGGCAGAGGTTGCAGTGAGCCAAGATTGTACCACTGTACTCTAGCCTGGGCAACAGAGTGATACCCTGTTTCAAAAACAAACAAACTACCAGAGTTCAAAGTACAGACGTTTAAGTCAATAGGCCTCAGGGCTTTTGTGCTTGCTGCCTATGTGCCTAGAATGTTTTTTCCCCAGATAACTACATCTCCACCAGGTTTCTGAAATGTTCCTTTCTCCAGGAGACCTCTGCTATTTAAAATTTAACCCTTTCCTACTACAACACTCTCCAGCAACTGTTTTTTCTTAGCACTTATCACCATCTCACTCTACTACAAGCTCTCATAGGGCAAGGTTTTTATCTGTTGTGTTCACTAATGTGACTTTAGCACTTAGAAGAGTGCTAGGCACACAGTAGATGCCCAATAAATATTTCTTAAATTGAGTAAATAAATATACATGTGTGCATTTTACCTACAATTTTTCAATAATAGAATTTAAGACATTTGTGCAAGAGTATTCAAATATAAATTCATCCATATTCCCATTACCAATAAATGAACACAAATATCCTGTACAAACCCCAAGAAAAATGGCTATGATGTAAGGAGAGCTGTTAAAATAATCTTTTCTAGATTTTTTTGTCAAAGTACTTTTTGGAAAAATTTGTCACGTGGTTTGTTCTTTTCCTTTACTGTAAAATGCATTTAAAAGATAATTTCAAATTTTAATAACATTAATTGTGACATCAAGGTAATTTAATATACTATAGTTACACTGAAATAATAAGGCTTTACTCATCTTTATATTTTTTTTTATTAAAGCAGTCAAACAGACCAATATAATTTTTTCCCTCCTTGGTATTAGCCTGTGGGCTCAGGATCAATTATTTGTACCTCTGGGGTATGCCACCTTCCTTGCTGAAAGCCTATTTGAAAGATTAGCTGAGTAGCACTGGGTTCCCTCAGTGTTGATTCCCTCACCAATTAATACTATTATTAGGGTTTGTATCTTTTGACATTTAAAAGACAAATAGGCAGCCTTCACCAACTTGGAAAGGCTGGCTGGATTATGTTCCTAATTATCTAAGTCAAATGAAAATTGAGGAGATGACTTTTAAACTTTGACTCATCAGATTTCATGGGTAAACAAATTAGTGTTAGTAGAGCCAATGATACACTATAACACCTGTAAGTTCAATTAAAACTTTTGAAAGCTGTGTTCTTATATTTAAGGTGAGAAATAATTCTGAAAATTGAGAAAGACTGACCAACATATTTTACATTTTGTACTTGGGCTAAGGGCACTAAAAATCTAGTTCGTTACTTCATCTCAGTATATTCTATTTAAAGTGTGTGATCTTACATGGTAGGCAATGGGCTGAGGTTTTAATGGTTATAATCTATTGATTTGAGACAGGTGAGACGGCCCAGCAAGAATTTAAAGACAAGAACCAGTGCTTCTAGGATAGGTTTCTGACATTGCCATGGTACCAAGCTGATGGTTGCTGAGAGCCATCAGAACTGTGGGAAAGAAGGAAGACTAATAATTCTATTCAATGTTTTCAATAACAATTCACCCTTCCAGTCAGAGGTAATGACCAAGTAACAGGGTTGTGGTCCAAATAACATTTTTGGCTCCAAGAATAAGATGCTTCAAAATTATGAGGTCTTCTATAGACTTGTAAGATATTGCAGAGGTATAATAAACCACTAGAATATAGTATCACT
Organism: Chlorocebus sabaeus; assembly: GCF_047675955.1. Classification (NCBI taxonomy): domain Eukaryota; kingdom Metazoa; phylum Chordata; class Mammalia; order Primates; family Cercopithecidae; genus Chlorocebus; species Chlorocebus sabaeus. The sequence goes on from NC_132933.1 coordinate 46,695,666, forward strand.
GAATGAGACAATCTTCGTGTTTAGAGAACCTTAAACATCATACAGATTTATCTGCCTGGATTGATTTAGGCAGTCTTAACTGAGACTTAACTAAGGAGTCTAGAACAGGGTAAATTATGACTGGGGGGGCGCAAATTCAGCCTGCCCCTGGTTTTGTACATTCCATGAGCTAAGAATAGCTTTCACATTTTTAAATACTTAAAAAAAATCAAAAGAACAATATTTTATGATACATGAAAATATGAAATTCAAATTTTAGTGTACATACAGTTTTTTTCAAACAACCATGTGCATTCATTTACATATTGTAAATGGTTGCTTTCACATTAATACAGCAGAGCTGAGTAGTTGCAAAAGAAATTGTATGGCCTGTAAAACCTCAAACATTTACTACTTGGCCCTTTACTGACCAAGCGTGCCGCCTTGTATAAGATACGTTTAAAGTCATCTTTCAGTTTTAGGATTCTACCTTTTAACAAATAGCACGGTAATAACAGATTTATTCCTCTCTTCTGAGTTTATTGCTCATGTCCATGCTAAAATATATACAAACCATTTGTCTGGTCTTATAATACAACTTGGGTTCATACTTTCCTAAAAGATATGACAAATTCAGCACTTTCACATCCGATATTCGGCTCTCATTCTAAGTAGTGCTTGAAGTATAGATGTAGATAGTACTTGAATGAATGAAGATATGAATATAGATAGTACTAGATAGTACTAGATAGTACTAGAATATAGATATTGTCTATACTTCAAGTACTACTTAAAGCATAGTAGTTTTCAACCTTTAATCTACTCCTTTATACCTGATGGACAGGATGTGTTCTTGGCAGTGGCATTCTCTCTGTAGCAATAAGTCTCTCTTATGAATGGAGTAGACTGAATGGGCTGCTTCTCTAGTGTGTATCAGAATTCTAAGAAGTATGAGTAGGCCTCTTGCAGATAACTTTGATAAGATACCCCCTCCCAACAAGACTATATGAGAATCACTGGATCCAGTACCTTTTATCCCAGCTTTCTAAGTTTATCCCTTTATTAAGTTAAACCATTAGAGCGTGAAGTACTTTGATTATATAATAATAAAGTGAAAATATATTCCTTTAGAGAAATGCTTTATTAAGATATGACTAATGATTATACTGATTAGGTATATTAAAATGTTGATGCACGAAGCAACTATCTGAAGATCATTTACATACCTTTTTTTAAAAAATAAACTACAGTTGAAGATAACCCACTTGTTATCCTGTGCTACTTATACAATAATTTCATAGTTAATTCAGACTTGAATTTTGTTTGAGAAAAAAAAAATAGCAGGGTTCCTATATAAATTGTTTTCTCTGCAACAGATGATACGTTTAGAGACTCAGGAGATCTGATTTCTAATCATGGTCTGGCTTTTACCTAGCCAAGGGTAAGACTAGAAGATATCCAAGGTTTATTTTGGCTTTAAAATTAAATATCTCATCAGAAAAAAGAAATAACTACTAAAAACAAACCCTTCTCCCTTCCTGCCAGAAAGCACAGAAAATTATTGCCAACGGTAGAAATTTGGTTATTTGCAAGTACCTAGTAATACCTACTTTTTGTGCTTCCTTTAAAATGTTCTGTTTTGTTTCATTCATAAATGGTTTATTTTCCACTGTCTTTTAACTATGTAAACCATCCTTGGAAAAATGTAGGATATAAAATTTATATAGAAACAGCATACTTCTAATATGGATTAAAGCTAGTGGGAGGAATGATGAAATTTCCTTCTTCACATTTGATTCCTGCTTTTAGCTGACTCATAGCCAAAGCTACACAAGTTTATAATTACATGTAGTACAGCTGAGAAGTCTTAGTCAAACTGTTTTAATAGAGCAGTAACATTTTAAAAGTGAGAAAAAATTCAAGTTCTAGTTTCTAGATGAACTCATCATTTCCATGGTTACCTTTTTTAATTTTTAATTTTTGTGGGTATATAGGTGTATATATTTATGGGGTACATGAGATATTTTGATATAGGCATGCAATATGTGAAAATCACATCAGGGTAAATGGGGTATCCATCCCCTCAAACATTTATCCTTTGAGTTACAATTGATGCAATTATACTCTTTTAGTTATTTTTAAATGTACAATTAAATTATTATTGACCATAGTCACCTTACTGTTCTACCAAATTGTAGGTCTTATGCATTCTTTCTATTTTTTTGTGTCCATTAACCATGATTATTTTTGATGGATGGGAAATTTTGCTATAATTTTTGTTTCCTAGATACAAAACTAAAGTTAATGAACTACCTGAAGAGACCAAGTAATGCAGTCTAGTGAAAAAGCATTTGAAACTTAGGTCTGTGATTTTCTAATGGAGTCAGTGAGAATTCAGACTTTTCATAGATTACATACATACTCACATGTCTGTACATATTTATATGTGAGGAGGTAGGGAAGAGGGGTTGGGAGAGAATAAAAGCGAAAAGAGAATCTTGATAAAGGTCAAGGCAATTCATCCAAGGACTGCAAATGTTAGCACCACGCTCTCACCAACTGAACTAACCGGCCAAGATGTCCAGTACTACAAATGTAAAAATCCATGAACTACATTATTCTATCATTAAGTTAATTTGCTTATAATTTTTTCCTCATTCCTTCATTTTAAGGTAATAAGACCTGGTACTAAGATCTTCCTGTGAAACACAAATGCATTGTCTTCCTTGACTCCGAGTCATTTTAGCTAAGATTTTGTTTTAGAAATTTTTTGTGTGTAATTTTTCATCTTTCAGAAACAAACAAACAAAAATCTAAGTTTTAAAATGTTTTGACTTCTTTAAATTTCTGTAAGTTCCATAGCTACCTCTCAATTTTGAAAAACCTGGGTAAATCAGCTTATTTCCTCTTACCAGACAAGGGAAGTTTTTTCAATAACTTTTTTCCAGTCAACTTTAGTTACTTGATTATTTTATTATCTTGAGGGTCTAAACAGACCTTTTTTTGGTAGGGCTTCTTTTGATTAGTATTCTTTCTTCTCTTTAACTTACATTTTACCCTTCAGTGGTTCCAATGAATGAAGAAGCAGAGAACATAGGCAAGAAAGTGGTGGCTAAGGGAGAACAGAAGCTGCCTTAGAAGTAGTCAGATAGTCAGGAATGAGGAAAATTCCCATAGTTCTCCCATTCTTCTCTCCCCAGATACTTTCCAAGGACTGCCAATGTTTAGAAGCACACAATTAGAGCTTCATTTATTCCATAATTAGTGCTCCATTCCTTTTGTTTGAGCCAAACAAGAACTTCCCTTGGGCTTAATGTTTTTGTGGGAAGGGCTTAAATTTTTAAAGCAAAATAGTAGGTATATTTAAAATATGTTAAATTAATGATATTCAAAAAGAACAGGGGACTTACCTAGTATGGTTACTTCAAAATGTCCAAGGCTTCGGGCACTCTTAAAATCATCAAGTTTTGGGGGCCTTCCTTCTGGTGGTACATATTTCGCAGGCTGAGAATTATACTGCTCACTAAGAAACTTTCTGTGTTCAAACATAAATTTCCGTGGAATACTTTCAGGATAAACATGGCTGTAGTGTAGGTGATCTATTAAGCCAAACTTTTTCTCCCTCCACAGCTGACTCTCCCACCTATCATTTATGGTTTTTCTGGCTTTCCCTTGCAGACTAGCATTTGTATTTGCTCGACCTGTTAAAGACACAATGAGATAGACACAATTGATCTATAAACTAATCAAATAAAGTCATTCACTGCAAAAAAAAAAGAAAAAAAAAAAAAAACACACATACAGATTAATGAGGAAGAGTTTAAGTAACATTAAAAATCAAACAACCACCTACAAAATATAAAATGAATATACAAAAGAAAATTCTTATTAAAGTGAGGAACTAAATTCACTTTCAAAATAAATTTTTACAGTAAAATACTAAAGTGACGTTGTTTTCTCTGTTGTTGGAATTATATAATTTGTAGTTACCTTCTTTCTACTTTTTCCAAATGTTCTAAATGCTCTTAAACATATGTTCTTTTTATATTCAGTGACAAATTCAAATTAAATCAAATTCATGATTAGAGATCACTCACTCTTGGTGGAAATTTGAGCCTAAAATAAAATTTTGTTAATCTCTGCTAAGAGTAACCTGAACAAATACAGTCTCCTTCTTCAATACTTCTCTCCTTCAGAGGGGCCATTTAGGGGTTGGGTATGGTGGCTTATGCCTGTAATCTCAGCATTTTTGGAAGCTGAGGCTGGAGGATCACTTGAAGCCAGGAGTTCAAGATCAGCCTAGTTAACATAGAGAGACCTGTCTCTAAAAAAAAAAATAAAGCAAAACAAAAACCAAAAAACAAAGGGGCCATTTATTTATTATATATGACACTCCTTTCAGATATAAATAAAATATGGAAAACAAAAAGGGAATGAAATTGAGATGAAAGACCCCCTCAATTTTTGTTGTTCTCTATTATGAAATCAAATTATCATTTATGTATGATTAAAATCTAACAAATTAAGTTTCTAATGCAGAATATAATTTATCCCTTATTGATATAGTTAGGCTTTGTATTCCTACCCAAATCTCATCTTGAGTTGTAATCCCCAGGTGTTGAGGGAGAGATCTAGTGAGAGGTGATTGGATCATGGGGGGTGGTTCTCCCATGCTGTTCTCATGATGAGATAGTTCTCACAAGATCTGACGGTTTTATAAGTGTTTGACATTTCCTCCTGCACACACTCTCTCTCTTGCCTGCTGCCATATAAGACGTGCCTGGCATGACTGTAGGTTTCCCAGCCATGTGGAACTGTGAGCCAATTAAATCTCTTTTCTTTATAAATTACCCAGTCTCAGGCAGTCATTTATAGCAGTGTGAGAACAGACAATACACATATAAATTATGACATTCGTTCAGCAAACAATTACAAAGCACCTATTATGTGCCAGACATTGTGTTAAGGAATTTGGTACAAGTAATATTTTGAATAAATAATGTACCACGGTAGAATCAGAAACACAGTAAAATCAGAAAAAAAATTAATTTTGGAACAACATTTCTGCTAGCTGAAACAGGCTGACAGCTTCAGAGTTTACCAAAGTTGCTGACTTGCTTTCTTGCTTATGTCCTGGTATTCTTATCCTAGCATAAAAAACTTTGCTGAGGCAGAAGGTGGCTGCAATAGCAAGGTTTCAGTGTTGATATACTACTTCTGATTATCAGACTTTATTACATGTTCTCAGAGTACTTGCTTGGTTTCTTAAGCCTAGCTGGAGACTTATTGAAAACTTATTACAAGGTAAAGTATTAGTTTGAGTTGTAAGGGAAAAGGAAGAAGTTGAACACATACTTCTTACTCATCAGGAATTTAAAATATTGCAATACTACAAAAGAGTTTTTTAAACTAAAAATTCAGTTGATGAACACACAAATTCCTATAATAATGATTGATAACAAAAGGGCTAAAAAAACTTAGTCACACATGAAAAGATCAAAAGGAATAAATCAAAGCTGAGAAAAAGAGTTAGTAGGACTAAATTGATGATTGGGAAATGACTTCATCTTTTGTATCTTCTAGAAGTAAATCTCTTCTCAAACAAATAAAAGTACATAATCAGAACAATGATTAGTAGGTATTACAGTGATCTAACCCATATGAAACATTCCTGCTTGACTTATTTTAGAATACAGCATGCAAAAGAAAAAGTGATATGCTATTATAATTTTTAAAAATTAAGTACTTACATCTACCTTATAGAAAACAATTATATGATTGACCTGTTCGGAAGAAGTCAGAATATTTTCTATGCATATTTTCTTATTTGAGTGTTAATATTAAGGACTGCCAAGGTACAAATGTTTATATGAAAAATTCCTGTAAAGAAACATGTTTTATTTTTTTATTTTAGTAACTGGGGACTACAATTACCTACCTCAATTATATCTTCATAATTAACTAATACAAATAGGTATGAAATCAATACAGGAGACACTGGCAGGTATTGGTTGTGAATAGTAACAAATCAAAGGCAATAAACAGGAAAGAGACAAAATATATCTAGAGGTCAGGTTTTTCTAAAAATAAGATGGAAAATCATGAACTAGTTTTTTTGAATATTAATAAAATTACTATATGAAACATGTTATATTTTAAACTTAATGCATAGCTAAAATATAGGTTAATTACTTAGCGAAATTATATTTTTATATTTTACAATTATAATTTTCATTCTATTATTTCAATTATCTGTTTTACTCATTTCTGGTGAGATTGGTTCAATGTTTTAATGAGGAACATTTACATTTAAGTCATAAGGTTAAAAAAAGGATGCAATTCAAATGTATGTACGTAGGCATGGTGAATTTTTTTAAAAAAATCTACTCCAAGCATTTCATTATGTGGATAAGAGTGGTAGGTTGATAGAGGCAGGCTCACACCTGTAATTCCAGCACTTTAGGAGCCTGAGGCAGGAGGACTGCTTGAGGCCCAGAGTTCAAGACCAGCTTAGGCAACATAGGAAGACCCTGTCTGTACAAAATAATAATAATAATAATAATAATGATGATAATAATAATAATAATAATAATAATAAGCAGACATTGTGGCACACACCTATGGCCCCATCTACTGGAGTAGCTGAGGTGGGAGGAACGCTGAGGCTGCAGTGAGCCATGATCGTGCCATTGCACTCCTGCCTGGGTGACAGAGCAAGACTCTGTCCCAAAAAAAGAAAAAAAAAAAATGTGATGGGGCATATGGAGACATGGGGGAGGAAAAGGAGCTATTTTCTCTGCCTCTCCTTCTTGCCTCCACTGATCCCACCCTGATGCAAGATCTACAAAGCTGAAAAATAACAGGGGATTCCAGTCAGTATGTTTAGTAGCAAGTATATAACAGATTTTTAAAGACTAGTGAAAGCCAGAGGCTACCTGTAATGCCTTGTGCTACTGTTAACTTTTCAAATGTATGTCTGAGTTACTAGATATAAGCACAAACCACACAAACATATTAATTGTATATTCACAAAATGAATGACTTTTGAATTTACAAGCACAGAAAAAGCCAAAGCTATCATGAAACTACCTGGGAATACATTAGTGACCATGTTGACACATATAGATCTAATTCATTCATTAAAACTGCAATATAGTATTACAGTATACTAATATGTTATATTTATAATCCTCTGTTAATTAAAATTTAGCTTTCAATATTCCCTATTACAAATAATGTTCCAAAAAACATCTTGGAATATGTCTCCCTATATGGCCAAAGGCATAAATGGAATTTCTAGGTCACAAAGTATAACACATTCCTAACAAATTAGGTATTGTTAAATTATTCTCAAATGGTAGTTGCAGCATATTTATTCTAAGAAAGGGGGGAGGTGCATGAGTCTCTCCCTAATACAAATGCCTACTCCAGCTGGAATACTGAGTTTGTTAAAAAGAGACAAGGAGTAGGTAATTGAGGGATCCTTGACTCTTCTCATTTCTCTACTTTAAATTTTTATCAATATCCAGTTATAGTTGATTGTATCAGAAATCTACTTTTCTGATGTAAGTATAGACACTCAAGCTTTCTCTTGTAAGTATGTACTTTTCCATCTTTTTATATCATATCTTTACATTTAAATTGGTTTTCTTTTAGATGGTATATGGTTGGGTCTTATTTTTGTATCCAATATGATAATCTCCACTTTTTACTTGGGGTATTTATACTATTTATTTTAATATACAGGCATATCTTGTTTTAATGCACTTTATTGTGCTTCACAGATATTGCATTTTTTGCAAATTGAAGGTCTGTGGGAACTCTGTGTTGAGCAAGTCTATTGGTGACATTTTTTTAACAGCATATGTTCATTTTGAGTCTCTGTGTCACGTTTTGGTAATTATCACGATATTTCAAACTTTTAAATTATTATATCTATTATGGTGACCTGTGATTACTGATCTTTGATGCTACTATTGTAATTGTTTTGAGGCCCCACAAACCACACCCATATATGATGGCAAACTTAATTGAAAAATACTGTGTGTGTTCTAACTGCCCCAACTACTGGCCATTTCCGTCTATCCTCTTTTCCTCAAGTCTCCCTACTCCCTAAGACAAAATAATATTGAAATTAGGCCAATTAATAACCTTATAATGTTTTCTAAGTGTTCAAATGAAAGTAGAGTCACACATCTCTCATTTTAAATCAAAAACTAGAAACAATTTAGTTTAGTGAGGAAGACATGCCAAAAACCAAGATAGGCTGAAAACTAAGGCCTTCTGAGCCAAACAATTAGCCAAGTTGAGAATGCAAAGGAAAAGTTCTTGAAGGAAAGTAATGCTATTCTAGTGAACACATGCATGATAACAAGGTGAAACAGCCTTATTGCTGATCTGGACAAAGTGTTGGTGGTCTGAATAGAAGATCATGCTAGCCACAATATTCCCTAAGGCCAAAGCCTAATTACTAGCAAGGCCCTAACTCTCTTCAATTCTATGAAGGCTAAGAGAAGTGACAAAGCTGGAGAAGAAAAGTTGGAAGCTAGCAGAGATTGGTTCATGAGGTTTAAGAAAGAAGCTATCTCCATAACATAAAAGTGCAAGGTGAAGCAACAAGTTCTGATGTAGAAGCTGCAAGTTATCCAGAAAATCCAGCTAAGATAACTGATGAAGGTGGCTACACTGAACAACAGATTTTCAATGGAGATAAAATAGCTTTGTATTGGAAGAAGATGCCATCTGAGACTTTCATAGTTAGAGAGGAAAAGTTAATGCCTGGCTTTAAATCTTCAAAGGACAGGCTGACTCTCTTCTTAGGGGCTAATGCAACTTTAAGTTGAAACCAATGCTCATTTACCAAAAATCCTAGGGCCCTTAAGAATTATGCTAAATCTACTCTGCCTGTGCTCTAGAAATGGAACAAAGCCTCAATGACAGCACATCTGTCTATGGTATAGTTTACTGAATATTTTAAGTCCACTATTGAGACCTACTGCTCAGATAAAAAGATTCCCCTCAAAATATTACTGCTCACTGACAATGCACCTGGTCACTCAGGAGCTCTGATGGAGATGTACAAAGAGTTCAATGTTGTTTTTGTGCCTGCAAACACAACAACCATTCAGAAGCCCATGGATCAAGGAGTAATTCTGACTTTCAAGTCTTAATTCTTAAGAAATGCATTTCATAAGGCTATAGCTACCATAGTGATTCCTTTGATGTATCTAGGCAAAGTGAAAACTGAAAACCTCCTGGAAATTTGAACACCTTGTGGAAAGGATTCACCATTCTAGATGCCATTTAAAGTTATTTGTGATTTATGGAAGGAGGTCAAAATATCAACATTAACAGGAGTTTAGAAGAAATTGATTCCAACCCCCATAGATGACTTTGAGGGGTTCAACATTTTAGGGTAGGAAGTAACTGTGGAAGTGGTGGAAATGGCAGGAGAACTAGCATTAGAAGTGGAGTCTGAAGATGTTACTAAATTGCTGCAATCTCTTTATAAAACTTGAATGGATGAAGAGTTGCTTCTTACAAATGAACAAAGGTTTTTTTTTTTTTTTTTTTTTTTTTTTTTTTTTTTTTTTTTTGAGATTGAATCTATTCCTGGTGAAGATGTTGTGAATATTGTTAAAATGAAAATAAAGAATTTAGAATATTATATACGCTTAGCATAATAGATAAAGTAGTGGGAAGGTTTGAAAGCAGTGACTCCAATTTTGAAAGAAGTTCTACTGTGGGTAAAATGCTGTCAAACAGCATCACATGCTAAAGAGAAATCTTTCCTGAAAGGAAAAGTCCACTGATGTGGCAAAATTTATTGCTGTCTTATTTTAAGAAACTGCCACAGCCGATTCCTCAAGGCTCTAGAACTAGAAATACCATTTGACCCAGCCATCCCATTACTGGGTATATACCCAAAGGATTATAAATCAGGCTGCTATAAAGACACATGCACATGTATGTTTATTGTGGCACTATTCACAATAGCAAAGACTTGGAACCAACCCAAATGTACATCAATGATAGACTGGATTAAGAAAATGTGGCACATATACACCATGGAATACTATGCAGCCATAAAAAAGGATGAGCTCGAATTAAAAACACATAGTTGGGATAGGCAGGTGCACCCAAGATGGCCAAATAGGAACAGCTCCAGCCTGAAGTTCCCAGCGTGAGTGACACAGAAGATGGGTGATTTCTGCATTTTCAACTGAGGTACTGGGTTCATCTCACTGGGGCGTGTCAGACAGTTGGTGCTGAGGGTCCTGACTGTTAGAAGGAAAAGTAACAAACAGAAAAGACACAAACACCAAAACCCCATCAGTACGTCACCATCATCAAAGACCAAAGGCAGATAAAACCACAGAGATGGGGAAAAAGCAGGCAGTGCAGAAAAGCTGGACATTCAAAAAATCAGAGCGCATCTCCCCCTCCAAAAGAATGCAGCTCATCACCTGCAATGGAACAAAGCTGGACGGAGAATGACTTTGATGAGTTGAGAGAAGAAGGCTTCAGTCCATCAAACTTCTCAGAGCTAAAGGAGGAACTATGTAACCAGCGCAAAGAAACTAAAAACCTTGAAAAAAGATTTGACGAATGGCTAACTAGAATAACCAATGTAGAGAAGTCCTTAAAAGAACTGATAGAGATGAAAACCATAACACGAGAACTACATGACAAATGCACAAGCTTCAGTAACCAACTCGATCAACTGGAAGAAAGAGTACCAGTGACTGAAGATCAAATGAATGAAATGAAGCGAGAAGAGAAGTGTAGAGAAAAAGAATAAAAAGAAATGAACAAAGCCTCCAAGAAATATGGGATTATGTGAAAAGACCAAATCTACGTCTCATTGGTGTGCCTGAAAGTGAGGGGGAAAATGGAACCAAATTGGAAAACACTCTGTGGGATATCATCCAGGAGAACTTCCCCAATCTAGTAAGGCAGGCCAACATTCAAATTCAGGAAATACAGAGAACGCCACAAAGATCATCCTCGAGAAGAGCAACTCCAAGACACATAATTGTCAGATTCACCAAAGTTGAAATGAAGGAAAAAATGTTAAGGGCAGCCAGAGAGAAAGGTCGGGTTACCCACAAAGGGAAGCCCATCAGACTAACAGCAGATCTCTTGGCAGAAACTCTACAAGCCAGAAGAGGGTGGGGGCCAATATTCAACATTCTTAAAGAAAAGAATTTTCAACCCAGAATTTCATATTCAGCCAAACTAAGTTTCATAAGTGAAGGAGAAATAAAATCCTTTACAGACAAGCAAATGCTGAGAGATTTCGTCACCACCAGGCCTGCCCTACAAGAGATCCTGAAGGAAGCACATGGAAAGGAAAAACAGGTACCAGCCATTGCAAAAACATGCCAAAATATAAAGTCCATCGATGCTAGGAAGAAACTGCATCAACTAACGAGCAAAATAACCAGCTAATAGCACAATGACAGGATCAAGTTCATACATAACAATATTAACCTTAAATGTAAATGGACTAAATGGTCCAATTAAAAGACACAAACAGGCAAATTGGATAAAGAATCAAGACTCATCAGTTTGCTGTATTCAGGAGACCCATTTCACATGCAGAGACACACATAGGCTCAAAATAAAGGGATAGAGGAAGATCTACCAAGCAAATGGAAAACAAAAAAAAGCAGGGGTTGCAATCCTAGTTTCTGACAAAACAGACTTTAAACCATCAAAGATCAAAAGAGACAAAGAAAGCTATTACATAATGGTAAAGGGATCAATTCATCAGAAAGAGCTAACTATCCTAAATATATATGCGCCCAATACAGGAGCACCCAGACTCATAAAGCATGTCCTTAGAGACTTACAAAGGGACTTAGACTCCCACACAATAATAATGGGAGACTTTAACACCCCACTGTCAACATTAGACAGATCAACGAGACAGAAAGTTAACAAGGATAACCAGGAATTGAACTCAACTCTGCACCAAGCGGACCTAATAGACATCTACAGAACTCTCCACCCCAAAGCAACAGAATATAAATTCTTCTCAGCATCACATTGCACTTATTCCAAAATTGACCACATAGTTGGAAGTAAAGCACTCCTCAGCAAATGTACAAGAACAGAAATTATAACAAACTGTCTCTAAGACCACAGTGCAATCAAACTAGAACTCAGGACTAAGAAACTCAATCAAAACCGCTCAACTACATGGAAACTGAACAACCTGCTCCTGAATGACTACTGGGTATGTAATGAAATGAAGGCAGAAATAAAGATGTTCTTTGAAACCAATGAGAACAAAGACACAACATACCAGAATCTCTGGGACACATTTAAAGCAGTGTGTAGAGGAAAATTTATAGCACTAAATGCCCACAAGAGAAAGCTGGAAAGATCTAAAATTGACACCCTAACATCACAATTAAAAAACTAGAAAGCAAGAGCAAACACATTCAAAAGCTAGCAGAAGGCAAGAAATAACTAAGATCAGAGCAGAACTGAAGGAGATAGAGACACAGAAAACCCTCCAAAACATCAATGAATCCAGGAGCTGGTTTTCTGAAAAGATCAACAAAATTGATAGACCGCTAGCAAGACTAATAAAGAAGAAAAGAGAGAAGAATCAAATAGATGCAATAAAAAATGATAAAGGGGATATCACCACCGACCTCACAGAAATACAAATTACCATCAGAGAATACTATAAACACCTCTACGCAAATAAACTAGAAAATCTAGAAAAAATGAATAATTTCCTGGACACTTACACTCTCTCAAGACTAAACCAGGAAGAAGCTGAATCCCCGAATAGACCAATAGTAGGCTCTGAAATTGAGGCAATAATTAATAGCCTACCAACCCAAAAAAGTCCAGGACCAGATGGATTCACAGACGAATTCTACCAGAGGTACAAGGAGGAGTTGGTACCATTCCTTCTGAAAGTATTCCAATCAACAGAAAAAGAGGGAATCTTCCCTAACTCATTTTACAAGGCCAACATCATCCTAATACTAAAGCCTGGCAGAGATACAACAACAAAAAAATGAGAATTTTACACCAATATCCCTGATGAACATCGATGCAAAAATCCTCAATAAAATACTGGCAAACTGAATCCAGCAGCACATCGAAAAGCTTATCCACCATGATCAAGTGGGCTTCATCCCTGGGAGGCAAGACTGGTTCAACATATGCAAATCAATAAACGTAATCCAGCATATAAACAGAACCAAATACAAAAACCACATGATTATCTCAGTAGATGCAGAAAAGGCCTTCGATAAAATTCAACAGCCCTTCATGCTAAAAACTCTCAATAAATTCAGTATTGATGGAACGTATCTCAAAATAATAAGAGCTATTTATGAGAAACCCACAACCAATATCATACTGAATGTGCAAAAACTGGAAGCATTCCCTTTGAAAACTGGCACAAGACAGGGATGCCCTCTATCACCACTCCTATTCAACATAGTGTTGGAAGTTCTGGCTAGGGCAATCAGGCAAGAGAAAGAAATCAAGGGGATTCAGTTAGGAAAAGAAGAAGTCAAATTGTCCCTGTTTGCAGATGACATGATTGTATGTTTAGAAAATCCCACTGTCTCAGCCCAAAATCTCCTTAAGCTGATAAGCAACTTCAGCAAAGTCTCAGGATACAAAATCAATGTGCAAAAATCACAAGCATTCTTATACACCAGTAACAGACAAACAGAGAGCCAAATCATGAATGAACTCCCATTCACAATAGCTTCAAAGAGAATAAAATACCTAGGAATCCAACTTACAAGGGATGTAAAAGACCTCTTCAAGGAGAACTACAAACCACTGCTCAGTGAAATAAAAGAGGACACAAACAAATGGAAGAACATTCCATGCTCATGGATAGGAAGAATCAATATTGTGAAAATGGCCATACTGCCCAAGGTAATTTATAGATTCAATGCCATCTCCATCAAGCTACCAATGACTTTCTTCACACAATTGGAAAAAACTGCTTTAAAGTTCATATGGAACCAAAAAAGAGCCCACATTCCCAAGACAATCCTAAGCCAAAAGAACAAAGCTGGAGGCATCACACTACCTGACTTCAAACTATACTACAAGGCTACAGTAACCAAAACAGCATGGTACTGGTACCAAAACAGAGATATAGACCAATGGAACAGAACAGAGTCCTCAGAAATAATACCACACATCTACAGCCATCTGATCTTTGACAAACATGAGAAAAACAAGAAATGGGGAAAGGATTCCCTATTTAATAAATGGTGCTGGGAAAATTGGCTAGCCATAAGTAGAAAGCTGAAACTGGATTCTTTCCTTCCTCATACGAAAATTAATTCAAGATGGATTAGAGACTTAAATGTTAGACCTAAAATCATAAAAACCCTAGAAGAAAACCTAGGTAATACCATTCAGGACATAGACATTGGCAAGGACTTCATGTCTAAAACACCAAAAGCAATGGCAACAAAAGCCAAAATTGACAAATGGGATCTAATTAAACTAAAGAGCTTCTGCACAGCAAAAGAAACTACCATCAGAGTGAACAGGCAACCTACAGAATGGGAGAACATTTTTGCAATCTACTCATCTGACAAAGGGCTAATATTCAGAACCTACAAGGAACTCAATCAAATTTACAAGAAAAAAACAAACAACCCCATCAAAAAGTGGGCAAAGGATATGAATAGGCATTTCTCAAAAGAAGACATGCATACAGACAACAGACACATGAAAAAATGCTCATCATCACTCGCCATTAGAGAAATGCAAGTCACAACCACAATGAGATACCATCTCACACCAGTTAGAATGGCAATCATTAAAAAATCAGGAAACAACAGGTGCTGGAGAGGATGTGGAGAAATAGGAACACTTTTACACTGTTGGTGGGACTGTAAACTAGTTCAACCATTGTGGAAAACAGTGAGGCAATTCCTCAAGGATCTAGAACTGGAAATACCATTTGACCCAGCCATCCAATTACTGGGCATGTACCCAAAGGATTATAAATTATGCAGCTATAAAGACACATGCACACGTATGTTTATTGCAGCACTATTTGCAATAGCAAAGATTTGGAATCAACCCAAATGTCCATCAGCGACAGACTGGATTAAGAAAATGTGGCACATATACACCATGGAATACTATGCAGCCATAAGAAAGGATGAGTTCGTGTCCTTTGTAGGGACATGGATGCAGCTGGAAACCATCATTCTCAGCAAACTATCGCAAGAACAGAAAACCAAATACCACATGTTCTCACTCATAGGTGGGAATTGAACAATGAGATCACTTGGACACAGGCAGGGGAACATTACAGACCAGGTCCTATTGTGGGGAGAGGGTAGAGGGGAGGGATAGCACTAGGAGAAATACCTAATGTAAATGATGAGTTAATGGGTGCAGCACACCAACATGACACATGTATATATATGTAACAAACCTGCATGTTGTGCACATGTACCATAGAACTTAAAGTATAATAATAATAAAAAAAAAGGATGAGCTCATGTCCTTTATAGGGACATGGATGAAGCTGGAAACCATCATTCTGAGCAAACTAACTCAAGGACAGAAAATCAAACACCGCATGTTCTCACTCATAGCTGGGAATTGAACAATGAGAACACTTGGACACAGGGTGGGGAACATCACACACCGGGGCCTGTCATAGGCTGGGGAGTGGGGGAGGGATAGCATTAGGAGATATACCTAATGTAAATGATGAGTTAACAGGTGCAGCACACCAACATGGCACATCTATACATTTGTAACAAACCTGCACATTGTGCACATGTATCCTAGATCTTAAAGTATAATAATAAAAAAAAAGAAAATCTGAAAAAAATGAAACTAGTAACAACTTAAAAAAAAAAAAAAAGAAACTGCCACAGCCGTTAACATAAGGCAAGACCCTCCACCAGCAGAAAGACTATGACTCACTGAAGGCTCAGATGATGGTTAACATTTATTAGCAATACAGTATTTTTAAATTAAGATATGTACGTTTTTGGATTTAATGATATTGCATACTTATTAGAATGTAAACATAATTTTACATGTCCTGAAAAACCTAAAAATTTGTGTGATTCGCTCTACTGCAATTTTCACTTTATTCTATTGGTTTGGCACTAAACCCACAGTATCTCTGAGGTATGCATGCAATTAACCATGGAAGGGCTTAAATTTGCTACTTTTCTATTGTTTCTCCTTGAGTCATCTATTCCTTAGATCGATTTTCTCTTTTCCTGCCTTCTCTTGGATTGAATGTTTTAAAAAATATCCCTTTGTAGATTCTGGACACTAGCCTTTCGTCAGATGGACAGATTGCAAAAATTTTCTCCCATTCTGTAGGTTGCCTGTTCATTCTGGTGATAGTTTCTTTTGCTGTGCAGAAGCTCTTTAGTTTAATTAGATCCCGTTTGTCAATTTTGGCTTTTGTTGTCATTGCTTCTGGTGTTTTAGTCATAAAGTCTTTGCCCATGCCTATGTCCTGAGTGATATTGCCTAGGTTTTTTTCTAGGGTTGTTATGGATTTAGGTCTTACATTTAAGTCTTTAATCCATCTTGAATTAATTTTTGTATAAGGTAGGGGTCCAGTGTCAGTTTTCTGCATGTGGCTAGTCAGTTTTCCCAACACCATTTATTAAATGGGGAATCCTTTCCCTATTGCTTGTTTTTGTCAGGTTTGTCAAAGATCAGATTGTTGTTGATGTGTGGTATTATTTCTGAGGCTTCTGTTCTGTTCCATTGGTCACTTAAACAAATTTACAAGAAAAAAAATAAACAACCCCATCAAGAAGTGGGTGAAGGATATGAACAGACACTTCTCTAAAGAAGACATTTATGCATCCAACAAACATATGAAAAAAAGCTCATCATCACTGGTCATTAGAGAAATGCAAATCAAAACCACAATGAGATACCGTATCACGCCAGTTAGAATGGTGATCATTATAAAGTCAGGAAACAACAGATGCGGGAGAGGATGTGGAGAAAGAGGAATGCATTTACACTGTTGGTGGGAGTGTAAATTAGTTCAACCATTGTGGAAGACAGTGTGGTGATTCCTCAAGGATCTAGAACCAGAAATACCATTTGACCCAGAATCCCATTACTGGGTATATACTAAAGGATTGTAAATTATTCTGCTATAAAGACACATGCACATGTATATTTATTGAGGCACTGTTCACAATAGCAAAGACTTGGAACCATCCCAAATGCCCAACAATGATACACTGAATAAAGAAAATGTGGCACATATACACCATGGAATACTATGCAGCCATAAAAACGGATGAGTTCATGTCCTTTGCAGGGATATGGATGAAGGTGGAAACCATCATTCTCAACAAATTAACACAACAACAGAAAACCAAACACCGCATGTTCTCACTAATAAGTGGGAGCTGAATAATGAGCACACATGGACACAGGGAGGGGAACATCACACACTGGGTGCCTGTCAGCAAGTTGGGGGCTAGGAGAGGGATAGCATTAGGAGAAATACCTAATGTAGATGATGGGTTGATGGGTGCAGTAAACCACCATGGCACGTATATACCTATGTAACAAACCTGCACGTTCTGCAAATGTATCCCAGAACTTAAACGTATAATATAATGAAATAAAATAAAATAAAAAATAATCCCATTAAGCCCTGCTATTGATTAGCTACACTTTTTTTTTTTTAGTGTTTTCTCTAAGGTCTATAATATACAACATTAACTTACTACAATCTACCTTCAAATAATGCTATGCATCTTCATGTATGTAGTGTAAGAATTTTAGAACAGTGTATTTCCATATCCCCTTCAGTCATCATGCTATTTTTTCATAACACTTTACTTCTATATAAACTATAAACTCCACAATATATTTTCACTATTTCTGATCTAAAAGAAAAATGAGAAAATATATTTTATTTTACCCACCTATTTACTATTTCTAGTGCTTTATCTTCCTTTATTTAGATCAAAATTTCTATCAGGTGTTATACGTTTTCTGCCTGAAGAACTTCCTTTAGTATTTTTCATTGTGTAGGTCTGGTGGTGATGAAATCGCTCAGCTTTTGTCTTTATTTCGCCTTTATTTTTAAAAGTTATATTCACTGTGTATAGAATTCTAAGTTTACAGGTTTTTTTTTTTTTTTGACAGAATCTCACTCTCACCCAGGCTGGAGTGCAGTGGTGTAATTTTGGACCACTGCAACCTCCACCTCCTGAGTTCAAGCAATTCTCCTGTCTCAGCCTCCCAAGTCACTGGTAATACAGGCATGCTCCATGATTATATAATTTCTTAAGAGACATCTGCTGTAATGCTTGTCTTTGCTCCTTTGTGACTTATGTGTATTTTTTTCTTTTCTCTTCCGCTTCTTTTAAGATTTCGTTTATCCTGGTTATCAGTGGTGTATGTGTGCGTGTGTGTGTGCATTTAATGATGTTTTTGTCTTCTTGTTCTATTATTTTAAGAGGAGTGCACCATGACTGTTATGTGCATCAACTGCTCTTTTAAAATCTACCAGGTTATTTACCTTTTTAATATTATATTATATTATATGTTATATACATTCATGATTGTTACTGTATTCTTAGTGGAATGTCCACTTATCATCCTATATATTCTATATTGTCCCTATTTACCTTTACTTATAGTTTTTACCTTAAATTCTATTTACTTCATATGAATATTGCTATACCACTTTTCTCTTGGTTAGTATATATCAGGTATATATTTTGCCATTCCTTTATTTTTAACCTTTCATATAATTTTGCTTAAGTATGTCTCTTTCTTAAAAAACTTTTTTTGAGATGGGTTCTCACTCTGTTGCCCAGGCTGAAGTGCAGTGGCTATTCACAGACATGATCATGGCACACTACAGTCTCAAACTCCTGGGCTCAAGTGATCCTTCTGCCTCAGCTTCCTGAGTAGCTAGGACTATAGGTGCATGCCACTGCACCAGGCTGAAGTGTGTCTCTTATATGTAGGATGTAACTGGATTAATTTTTAAGATTGAAATATGAAAGTTTAATACATTTACATTTATTGAAATTATTGATAATTCAGAATTATCTCAGCTATATTATTTTGTGTATTATCTTAAAAAGAAGAGAGAGATGGAGTCCCATTATGTTTCTCAGACTGGTCTTGAACTCCTGACCTCAAGTAATCTTCCTGTCTCAGACTCCCCAAGTGCAGGAATCACAGACATAAGCCACCATTCCCAGCCCATGTTTTATCTCAATCAAGCCTTTTTTTTTTGCTTTTTCTCCTTTTTTCTATTTTACTGCCCTGAAAAATTTTTCATAATTCCTCCTCTTTTTTTCTGTGCTGCTGCAGAAGTTATACATTCTATCCTATTCTTTCGGTTCGATCTTAAATGTTTTAACTCACATGTTTAAATTTACAAAGTCTGCAGTATATAATCTCTACTATTTTCCATAAAGATACAATGATCTTAGAATGCTTTAATTCTCATCTTTCCATCCATTTGACCTTAAATAGTATTTTCATTCTACTTTGTTTCAAATCCCATGAAATAATGCATTATCATCGTTATTAATTTCTACTGAACATATTTATTTATATTTACCAATATTTTACTAACTCCTTTGCTTACCATTGCTTCTTACATTCTGATATTTCCTTTTGGTTTGCTTTTCCATCTCTCAGAATTCTTTAGTAATTCATTCATTGAGACTCTACAAGTAATAACTCTTTTAGTCTCTGACTATCTGAAAATATCTGTATTTCACCCTCACTCTTGCTTGATTGTTTAGGTAGACATAAAATTCCAGGTTAGGAATTATCTTAACACTTTGAAGACATTTCACTGTCTAAAGCATTATTGTTTTTGGGAAATTTTTCCATCTAATTTTGTTTTCTTTGTTAATGAATCTGTCTTTTATCTCTGCTAGTTTTAAGGATGTTTATCTTTGATGCTCTACGGTTCATTATCATGGTCTGTATCATTTATCACATATTATATGTCTAGATACAGATTATTTTTATTCTACTCAGAATTCACTGTGATCTTTCAATTTAAAAAATTCATGTATGTGCATATATATAAATATATATATATATTATATATATAATTTTGAAAAAAATACCCTCTTCAAATACTGCTTCTTTCTATCTCTGTTCTGTCCTCCTGAATCTTTATTGATAAAAATGGAACTTTCTCATCCTATCCACCATGTCTCTCAACTTATATTTTACCTTTCTAAACTCTTTACCACTCTCTGGTATGATTTCCTAAGTATCTCCAAACACACTAAATTATTTCTTCATCTGCATTTATCTATTATTCTACTCATCGTCTACTGATAAGTGTGTGCATGGATACCTTTTTCATATATGTCAGTTTTTTCTTCATATTGATCTGTTTCCGACTTACCGATTTTTATTTAATCCTTTAACTTTTTAAATGTGTTTATTTTAGAGCTGGATATAGTGGCTCAAACCTGTAATCCTAGCACTTTGGGAAGCTGAGGCTGGAGGATCACTTGAGGCCAGGAGTTTGAGATCAACCTGGGAAACATAGTGAGACACTATCTCTATAAAAAAAAAATTATAAAAATAATAAAAATAGGTTTAAAAGCCTCTTTCTGATTGGGCTAGTATTTCTACTTCCTGGGGTATAAATTCTTCCATGTGTTACATCTGATCACATTGCCTTTCAGTAGTAGCTCATTTCCTTTGGAAGTTTGTAATTTTTAACCATGAATCCATTTTCTGTAGACATTGTTTTCCAAGGGAATCCCAAGCACCCTAGGTTACAAGAAATCTCTCTTTTAGGAAGTTTCACAACTGCCTTTGTCTAGACCTTAGGGTCTTGATTTCACTGATTTTGGACCAGATATTAGTGTTAACTCCTTAGTTCAGTAGCCTCACCATTTTAATCATGTGAACTGCAACCACACTTCCATGCTGCACAGGTCTGGGATTCCACTTTCTCTCAGATGACTTTTTCTCACCCATTGCCCAGGAGATACAGAAAGCTCTTTGATACCTCTCCACATTGATGGTCACAATTTTTCTGCCCTTCTGCAAACTTCCAACTTTACATTAGTTTTACTTCTTCACAAGTAGGAGGTCTGTGGTCTGGACTCTCCTTCCCATGTGGTTATTATACCCCAGCCCATGAAAATTAAGGCCTCTATCTAGTTCTGAGATGTCCTTGAACATTTTTAGTTTTGGATCCTACTCACTATTAAATTTAAATTCCTTTTTTGTTTCTGGCACCTGATGATTTTTCATTCTTGTTTAGAGCTTGATTATACACTTATATTATAATGTTTTTCTTTTGTTTTGGGTTTTCAATTGGCCAGATTTACCACAAGGCAACCCCTCTTTTTGCTACTGGTCTGTCAGGCTAGTCTTGGATTTATTTCTTTCTCTAGCCTAAGACTCAGTCAATTATATCTTTCCATTTTAGTTAGCAAGTGAATGATTAACTACATCTAAACAAGAGCTTTCTCCAAAACAGCATGGAATAGGAAGGAAAACATGAGATTAATTTCAAATAACCACTCCCTGTGGGATAAACAAAATGTGTCCATAAAGCCTAGCACAGTGCCTGACACATAAATGCTCAATAAATGGCTGGTACTATTATTATATAATTGTGAGAAGTACCATATTATCTTCTACAGGTAAAAGAGAGGGGATAATCTTAGCAGATGCTAATATAGAAATCTTTATGAAGTTTAATCACCAAGTTGACAAGCGGAAGAATAGAATTTAATTGCTTTCTTGAATATTAAACAGAGAATCACAAAACCTGGGAACAATTATGGTTTTCTCCTTCATTTTTACAATTTAGAGTCCAGGCAAGATCCATTGTCTGAGGAACATTTTTTTATTTCAAATTATGCTTAGCTGGGAAAAAATAATATTTTTCTCCCTAAGTCCCCAAATTACATTTTTTACTGAAATCATCTAAAGTGCTCATTGAAACTTTTGGACAAAGTATTCAGCCTTATAGAGAATAATCAATCTAGAATATGACATGAGAAATGAATAAAAATCTATTATTAACTAACCCACATAAATCTAATAGGTAAGCACAGATGGGTATTATGTTTCTAAAAAGACTTAAAATATTTAGAATGGACTTATTCACAATGCCCCAATTTTATATCATGTAACAATCAACAAAAGTCATATTTAAATACTTTGGAAAAGTTCATTGAGACATCAAATTTAACAAGGTAGTATTCAATAAAACGACAGTATCACTTTTGTGTAGGTGGAGGATGAAAACAAAATAACACCAAAAGCAAAGCAAGGAAATAAGGTGCTAAAAAGTCTAATCCAGAGAGATGATACCTAAGATCTGACTTAAACCAAACCACCCTATGGACACCCCACCAGAAAAAAATTGTATTACGAAATCACCTCGGAAATGAGGCCGAAGTTCAAACCAGTCAACCCAATAGCAAAGAAAGAAGATACAATTTACTTTTTAAGAGATATCCATATTTGTTGTCAATTAAAAATTAAACTTCCTACTTATTCTTCTGTTAAAAATAGTACATTTGAAGAGATATGCTATTACTAATGAAACAAACTGATAAGTTTGTTTATAATTACTTTCACTTTTGGGATGATACCAAATTGATCAGTACATTTTTGACAGTGACCTAAGCTGATATTACTATATGCAAAGCATACATTCTAAGCTCGTATTACTTGTGCTTAGTAATTAAATAGTAATCTTCATAGAATAATGTTTCATAAAGTTTTCATAAATAATGATAACAAACAGTAACATACGGTTGAAGATGCTTGGCATGCCTGGTTTAATTCCCTTTGTTTGTACAGAAGCTCCTGGTTGAGGTACAGCAACTCTATGAAGGATAAGAAGAGTGTAACCAATCGTTATAAAAAGAGCCTCAAATGAAAAACAAATCAATTGGCTCTATTCAGAATTTATTCTAATTCAATAAATTTAGAAAATACACAGGTAAAGTTTGTTGAATAATACATTTAAATACACTAATAATTATGAAAAATATCCATATATAAAACAACTCAAATACCGCAATAGATTGAAATTTTAAGGATTATTCCATAAAATGGAGCATTAATTTTATTAAATATTAACTGAAGATAATATTTTTATTCTTTATGACAGAAATTTAAAATTTACTGCATGCACGGCAAATGAAATAATCAAAGTGAAGAGACAACCCACAGAATGGGAGAAAATATTTGCAAACTACTCATCTGACAAGGGATTAATAACCAGAATATATAAGGAGCTCAAACAAAACTGTAAAGGAAAAAAGCTAATAATTTGATGAAAAATGGGGAAAAGATTTGACATTTTTATGAGAAATGAAATTTCTCTAATAGACATTTCTCAAAAAAGACAAACAAATGGCAAACAGGTATATGAAAAGGTGCTCAACATCACTGATCATCAGAGAAATCCAAATCAAAACTATAATGAGATATCATCTCATCCCAGTAAAAATGGCTTAAATCCAAAAGACAGGCAAATAACAAATGCTGACAAGAATGTGGAGAAAGGGAAAACCCTGTATAATGTTGGTAGGAATGTAAGTTAGTATATCCACTATGGAGAAAAGTTTGGAGATTCCTACAAAAATTAAAAATTGAGCTACCATATAATTGAGCATAGATACCCAAAATAAAGAAAATCAGTATATCAAAGAGATAGCTGTACTTCCATATTTGTTGCAGCAGCTTTTACAATAGCTAAGGTTTGGAAGCAACCTAAGAGTCCATCAACAGATGAATGGACAAAGAAAATGTGGCACATATACACAACGGAGTACTATTAGGCATAAAATGAATAAGATCCTGTCATTTGCAATGACATGGATGGAACTGGAGATCATTGTGTTAAGTGGAAATAAGATAGGCACAGAAACATAAACATTGCATGTTCTCACTTATTTGTGAGAGCTAAAAATTAAAACAGCCCAACTCATGGAGATAGAGAGTAGAAGAAGAATGGTTACCAGAGGCTGGGAAAGGGAGTGGGGGAGTTTGGGAGAGGTATGGATGGTTAATAGGTACAAAAATATAGAAAGATTGAATAAGTCCTACTATTTGATAGCACAACTGGGTGACTATAGTCCATAATAACTTCACTGTACATTTTAAAATAACTAAAAGACTGTGTAATTTGTTTGTAACACAAAGGATAAATGCTTGAGGGGACGGATACCCCATTCTCCATGATGTGATTATTATGCATTGTATGCCTGTATCAAAACATCTCATGTACTTCATGAGTATGTGTACCTAACATATACTTACAAAAATTAAAAATAAATAAGTAAAAATAAAATAAATGCAACGGCCTAGTTTTTTGTTTTCTTTGTTCAAAAATTATGGAAAACAATCTGGCCTGCCTTTCCAATTTCGGTTCAATAGTTTTTTATTAGCCCCATGGTGCTTTAAACCTTCCTGCTTTTCTTTCTGCCTGGAACAATCCTATGTCCCTTTCATTTACCTGGTTAACTCTTACTCATCCTTCATGATTTAGCTCCAGCATAATTTCCTACAAGAAGCTTCCCCTGATCTCTTGCCAAGGCTAACTGCCCCTTGTATATGCTATTATAGTACTGTGAATAAGCTTCTATCATGGCATTCACCATATCATACTGAAATTACAGGTTTAAAAGTCTGTTTCTTTCACCAGACTTAGCTCTCTATGAAAGTATGAATTCATCCTTATCAGTTACATCTGCTATGACCCTATTTCCAAATAAGGTCATATTCAGAAGACCTGAGGGTTAGGACTTCATCATATGAATTTTGTGGGGACACAATTACACCCATAAGTCTGCCCTCTGGTCCCACAAAATTCCTGTCCTTCTCATATGCAAAATAGGTTCACCCCATCACAACATCCCCAAAAGTCTTATCCCATAGCAGCAAAATCCATTGATCTGTTGTTTATAAGAAACATACTTTACCTATAAAGATATATGTAAACTGAAAATAAAAGGATGGGAAAAGATATTCCATGTCAAGGGAAACCAAAAAAACCATAGGAGTAGCTATCTTTATATCAGACAAAATCAATTTCGAGACAAAAACAATAAGAAGAGACAAAGAAGGTCACTATATAATGATAAAACAGTCAATCCAGCAAGACAATATAACAATTTTAAATACGTATGCACTCAACACTAGAGCACCCAGATATATAAACCAAATATTATTAGAGCTAAAGGGACAGATAGGCTGCAGTACAATAATAGCTAGAGACTTCAACACCCCACTTTCAGCACTGGACAAATCTAGATAGAAAATCAACAAAGAAATATTGGACTTAATCTGCACTGTAGATCAAATGGATCTAATAGATATTTACAGAACATGTAATCCAACAGCTGCAGAATACACATTCTTTTCCTCAGCACGTGGATCATTCTCAAGGATAGATCATACGTTAGGTCACAAAACAAGTCTTAAAACATTCAAATAAACAAATAATATCCAGCATCTTTTGTGTTCACAATGGAAGAAAACTAGAAATTAATAACAAGAATGATTTTTGGAAACTATACAAATACATAGAAATTAAACAGCATGTTCTTCAATTACCAATGTGTCAATGAAGAAATTAAGAAGAAAATTGAAAAATTTCTCAAAGCAAATCAAAATAGAAACAAAACATAACAAAACCTAAGGGATACAGCAAAAAGCAGGGGTAAGAGGGACGTTTACAGCTATAAGTGCCTCTAACAAAAAAGAAGAAAAAAGTCAAATAAGCAACCTAATGATGCATCTTAAAGAATTAGAAAGGCAAGAGCAAAACAAACCCAAATTAGTGGAAGAAAACAAGATCAGAGCATAAATAAATAAAATTGAAATGAGAAAATCAATACAAAAGATCAATGAAGCAAAAAGTTGCTTTCTTGAAAAGTTAAACAAAACTTACATTTCACCAGACTATGAAAAAAAGAGAGAAGATCCAAATAAATAAAATTAGAAATGCAAAAGGAGCTTTTACAACTGATACTGCAGAAATTCAGAGGTTCATTAGTGGCTACTATGTACAACTATATGCCAATGAAATGGAAAATTTAGAAGAAATGGACAAATTCCTAGACACATACAACCTACCAAGATTGAACCAGGAAGAAATCCAAAACATGAACAGACCAATAACAAGTAATGAGATGGAAGTTGTAATAAAAAGTCTCCCAGTAAAGAAAAGCCTGGGATCCAATGGCTACACTGATGAATTCTACCAAACATTTAAGGAAGAGCTAATATCAATCCTACTCAAACTATTCAAAAAAATGGAGGAGGAAGGAATACTTCCAAACTCATTCTGCAAGGCCAATATTACCCTTATAACAAAACCAGACAAAGACACATCCATAAAAGAAAACTACAGGTCAATATCTCTGATGAATTTTGATGCAAAAATTCTCAACAAAATACTAGCAAACCAAATTCAACAATATATTAGAATGATCTCTCATCATGACCAAGTGAGATTTATCCCTGGGATGCCAAGATGGTTCAACATATCAACAGAATAAAGGATCAAAACCATACAATCATTTCAATTGATGCTGAAAAAACATTTGATAAAATTCAATATCCTTTCATGATAAAAACCCTCAAAAAGCTGTGGATAGAAGGAATGTACTTCAACATAATAAAAACCATATATGAAAGACCCACAACTAGCATCATACTGAATGGGGAAAAACTGATAGCCTTTCCTCAGATCTGGAAGACAACAAGGATGCACACTTTCACCCATGTTATTAAACACAGTACTGGAAGTCCTAGCTAAAGCAATCAGACAAGAGAAAGAAATAAAGGGCATCCAACTTGGAAAGGAAGAAGTCAAATAATCCTTGTTTGCAGAAGATATGATTTTATATTTGGAAAAACTTAAAGACTCCACAAGAAAACTATTAGAACTCGTAAACTAACTAAAGTTGCAGGATACAAAATCAACATACAAAAATCAGTAGCATTTCTCTATGCCAAAAGTGAAAAATGTGAAAAAGAAATAAAAAAGTAATCCCATTTACAACAGCCACACATAAAATTAAATACCTAGGAATGAACATAACCAAACAAGTGAAAGATGTCTATAATGAAAACTATAAAACACTGATGAAAGAAATTGAAGAGGACATTCAAAAATGGAAAAATACTGTATGATCATGTATTAGAAGAATCAATTTATTACAATGTCTATACTGCTGAAAGCAATCTACATATTCAATGCAATCCCTGTCAAAATACCAATGACATTCTTCACAGAAATAGAAAATACCATCCTAAAATTTAGATGGAACCACAAAAGACCCAGAATAGCCAAAGCTGTCCTAATCAACATATGCAAATCAATGTGATATATCATATCAACAGAATAAAGGATCAAAACCATACAATCATTTCAATTGATCAACACACAAATCCACACACCTAAAGTGAACTAATTTTTAACAAAGGTGTCAAGAACATACACTGGGGTAAAGACAGTCTTTCCAATAAATGGTGCTGGGAAAACTGGATATCCATATTCAGAAGAATGAAACTATACCCCTATCTCTCGCCATCTACAAAAATCGACTCAAAATGGATTAAAGACCTAAATCTAATACATCAAGATATGAAACTGCTACAAGAAAACATTGGGGAAAATCTACAGGACATTGGTCTGGGCAAATATTTCTTGAGTAATACCCCACAAGAACGGGCAACCAAAGCAAAAATGGACAAATAGAATGATATCAAGGTAAAAAGCTTCTGCACAGCAAAGGAAACAATCAACAAAGTGAAGAGACAACCCACAGAATGGGTGGAAATACTTGCAAACTACCCATCTGACAAGGGATTATTAGTAACCAGAATATATAAGGAGCTCAAACAACTTTATAGGAATAAATCGAATAATCCAATCAAAAATGGACAAAAGATTTGAATAGACGTTTCTCAAAAGAAGATATACAAATGGCAAACAGGCACATGAAAAGGTGCTCAACATCACAGATCACCAGAGAAATGCAAATGAAAATCACACAAGCATTTCATTTGATGCTGAAAAAGACGTTTGATAAAATTCAACATTCCTTCATGACAAAAACCCTCAAAAAGCTGTAGATAGATACCATTTTACCTCAGTTAAAATGGTTTAAATCCAAAATACAGGGAATAACAAATGCTGGTGATGACGTGGAGAAAAGGAACTCTGTACACTGTTGGTGGGAATGTAAATTAGTACAACCACTATGGAGAACAGTTTGGAGGTTCCTCAAAGAAACTGAAAATTGAAATACAATGTGATCCAGCAATCCCACTGTTGGGTATATACCCAGGAGAAAGGAAATCAGTATACCAAAGAGATATTTGCACTCCTATGTTGTTGCAGCACTGTTTATAATAGCTAAGATTTGGAAGCAACATACATGTCCATCAACAGATGAATGGATAAAGAAAATGTGATACATATACCCAATGGAGTACTATTTAGCCATAACAAATGAGATCCAGTGATTTGCAACAACATGGATGGAACTGGAGATCATTATGTTAAGTGAAATAAGCCAAGCATAGAAATATGAACATTCCATGTTCTCACCTATTTATGGGATCTAAAAATCAAACAATTGAACTCATAAAGGTAGAGTTTAGAAGGACTGTTACCAGAGTCTGGGAAGGGTAGTAGGGGGGTGCGGGGAAATGAAGATGTTTAATAGGTACAAATAAACAGTTAGAAAGAATGAATAAAACCTACTACTTGATAGCACATCAGAGTGACTATAGTCCATAATAACTTAATTGTACATTTAAATGTAACTAAAAGAGTGTAGTTTGATTGTAATACAAAGGATAAATGCTTGATGGGATGGATACCCCATTGTCCATGACATTCTTATTTCACATTGTATGCCCGTATCAAAACATCTCATGTACCCCATAAATATATATATACTTACTATGTACCCACAAAAATTAAAAGTTAAAAAATTTTAAAAAATAAATTAAAAAATTTACCTATTACTTATTCACAACCAAAAACTGCTGTGCACCTGGGCACACACTAAAAGATTGGAATTTTTAAAATCTTAAAATCCAAAGTGATTCTGCACTCTGCTTTAGGAGTGTTTGGGCTTTCCTGACACTTTAAAGAAACAAAAACTTCCAATCATGTACAATTCATAATGTATGGATGTTTTGTAGTAAAGACCCATGCTTAAAAAACTGGTGAGCAAATATAAGCTATAATGTTCTTGTTGTTCAAGAAAATGGAAGAATGACCTTGAGAGTGACACTACCTCCTTGGTTTCAGAGGACAAGGGCTCCCTTTTCAATTCCAAATGGTGGGTTCATTTCCTTGGTTCTAGAGTGTAGGGCCATCACCCAGGGTTGTAGGAGTGGGGATGTTACCCAAGTGGGCCCAGAGGACATAAGACTGTGACAAAGAGAATAATTCTGAAGCCTTAAAAACGAATGCAATTTATTTGCCTTGTTAGATTTTGGAGTTGCTTGTGACCCATGATCCCCCTTTTCCTTCCAATTTCTCCCTTTCAGAATGGGAGTGTCTATCCTATACCTATCTCATCATTGTATTCTGGACAGATAACTTGTTTGATTTTATAGGTATACAGATGAGGAAGAATTTTTGCCCCAGGATAAATCAGCCTGATCATGGATGGATGAATTACATCCATATGAGATTTAAATGAGATTTTGGATTAGAATTGATGCTGCTATGGGATAAGACTTTTGGGAATGTCGTGATGGGGTGAACCTATTTTGCATATGAGAAGGACAGGAATTTTGTGGGACCAGAGGGCAGAATTATGGGTTGAGTCGCGTCCCCACAAAATTCATATGATGAAGTCCTAACCCTCAGGTCTTCTGAATATGACCTTATTTGGAAATAGGGTCATAGCAGATGTTACTGATAAAGATGAGGTCATACTGGATTAGGGTGGTCCCCTAATCCAATATGACTGGTATCCTTAAGAAAAAGGCGAAATTTGGACACAGACACTACACAGAGAGAACTCCATGTGAATATGAAGGCAGAGATTGGGGTGATGCTTCTACAAGTCAAGGAATGTCAAAGATTGTCAGCACACTAAGAGGCTAGGAGAGAGGCATTGAACAGATTCTCTCTCGCATCCGTGAGAGCAGCAATGCTGTTGACATCTTGATCTTGAACTCTATCCTCCAGAAATTTTTTTTTTTTTTCTTTGAGACGGTGTCTCTCTCTGTCGCCCACGCTGGAGTGCAGTGGCGCGATCTCGGCTCACCGCAAGCTCCGCCTCCCGGGTTCACGCCATTCTCCTGCCTCAGCCTTCCGAGTAGCTGGGACTACAGGCGCCTGCCACCACGCCCGGCTAATTTTTTGTATTTTTAGTAGGGATGGGGTTTCACCGTGTTAGCCAGGATGGTCTTGATCTTCTGACCTCGTGATCCGCCCGCCTTGGCCTTCCAAAGTGCTGGGATTACAGGCGTGAGCCACCGCGCCCGGCGCCTCCAGAACTTTGAGACAACAAATTTCTGTGTTTAAGCCACTCAGTTGTGGTATTTTGTTATGGGGGCCCTAACAAATTAATACAGCTTCTACGATAATTGCTTATTTTACAGGGTAGAGATAAACCAAAAGAAAAAATATACTTTACATATAATTAATACAAATGACTTACGGATTAGCATGTGGGCCTTGAAGAATTCTTATTTTATTGCTGAGACTCAAATTTGTAGATGTAGTTTGGAAATACTGAGAATTCACAGGCTCATCATCTTGATGCCGTTTACCATTTCTTTCTTGAATTTCTACTCTAGCTGCTTGAGATGTCGAGGGTCTGTTAGCATTCTAAAACCAATAATTTAAAGAAAACATTTTATGCTAATTCACAAGCATTAATCTCATAAAAGACTACAATTTTAGTTTATTCATTTTTCATAATCAAGAGTTCTGGCAAAACTTTTCAATCATAACAGTGCTTTTATAAAAATGATTAAATCTAATCCATCTGCTAATAAAATATTTTTTAAAAGGAAGACAAACATAAGTCCTTCTTATACTACTATCTGAAAAGCTGGATTAAATACTTATTTCTATATAAATAGGAATAGTTCTAGACATAGTTTTTAAAAAGATAAACTCATGGGAAAAGTTAACTTGTTTGTCTTGATTGCGCCGAGATTCCAGAACTGGCGTCTTCTATAATACTCAACTATTTATTCTAGAAGAGTTATAGAACCTGGGTAAGACTACTATGCCAGATATAGAGAAAACTTCCCATGAAAGCTTTCCTGTAGTACTGGCCTGGACAAAAGGTAGGAAATTAATATAGTCATAGATACCACCTAGAAATTTAAAACACCCATGATAGCCTCAAATTACACTGAATGCAAAAACAGGATACCAAGTTTTGAGGGCCTTGGGAAATGTCAGAGTCTGTAATCATTATTGGCCTAGTCTGCCCCCAAATAAATGACACAAAAAGGAAACAAACAAAAAACTAAAAATATTAGGTTGGTGCAAAAGGAATTGCGGTTTTTGCCATTACTTTTACAGGCAAAAACCACAAATCCTTTTGCACCAACCTAATGTTTTCTCTTAGGCTTACATTATTAAGAGTCAATACACGTGAGTTCTGAATAAAATGTAAAAGGTACCAATTGCAATCATGATCACAGTGCTTTCAGAGAAATACTATTAATTCTCTGGCACCATACCCGAAGTGTTTCTGATGCTGAGGCACTTTCAGTCGCACTGCTATGGGGGATATACTTTATAGCAGTAATTATCCCCTGAATTGCAATGCGCTTTTGTTCCCTATACTGCAAGTCTTCAATCTCCTTCCTGACTTCACTTATAGCTGTCAAGAGCGACTCAACTGCAAAAGAGTAAGTCCAAGAAAATTGTAAGTTTTAAAGAACTGAAATGATAAAAATAAGAATTAGATTTGCAATGTAATTTCACAACACAAAATTATAAACTTACTACATTAACTTAACTGTGAGACACTGTGTTTATATCTGGCATCCTTTTATATAATTTTGTGAAATAGGCAAAATACTTTTATCAGTTAAATTTGAATACAGGCTTCCTCTCTGTACCCTTCATTTGCAAAATAAATTTTGCATATTAAATGCAATTTACATATTATATTTCAAACTATAAAGTGTTGCCTAGTCACTGCATAGAAAAACACATCTTAATTATTTCAAACACTATTACATATTGTTAGCATTATGATGTATAAGAGGATGCCAATATTTAGATGATGATAGGTCGGCATTTTAAAGTTTCTCTTTTTTTCCAAAATCGTGCAATTATCTCATAGCTTTTTTAAAAAGAACATGCTTGTGTTAAACTTTTCAACTGTCATATATTAATTCGACTAAAAAGTATATTAATAGTAGGCTTCTCATCAGTACTTCAATTCCAAATTCAGCATCTCATTTATTTTGGCATCATTTTATATTTAAAGGTAGCACTCAATTTTGTTAAACACAATATATATCATTCCACAGTAGCACAATACAGTTGTCAGTATCTGAATATCAAATTACCCAGTGTCTCCTTTAGATATGTTTAGTCTTTCTGTAGAACATCATAGTAATTGAGATCTACACCAAGGTCAGATGTGTTCTCAATGACATTAAATCAAGATATTTATAGGCTGATCATCCCTATATTCTGATATACAGGACCAGAATACTTCAGATTTTGATTTTTTTAAATTTTGGAATATTTGTATTATACTTATCAATTCAGCTTCCCTAATGCAAAATTCCAAAATCTGAACTGCTCCAATGAGTAGTTCTTTGAGTGTCACTTCAGTACTCAAAAAGGTTCAGGTTTCAGAACATTTCAGATTTCGGACTTTTGGATTAGGAATACTCAACCTATATCTCCAGTTGGTTATCTTCTATGTTTTCTCTTTTCTTCCAGTCTGATAAAATCAAAATATTAATCTTTAAACTACTATGCAAGATATAGGGAAAACTATATAGAAAATACGTGACATGTATTTTTAGATCTGCATTAAGACAAAGCTATTATCGGTGAATGTTGTTAAACTTTAGTTCACTCCCATAAAAGAAAAGAATAAAGATGACTAATTGAAATAGCATAAGCCATATGTATAAAATGTAAACACATTTAGAAGGACTGGCAATTACATTAGTACCTTTAATAGAACTACTATACTTGGAAAATGTCTCTGGCACTGGTGGATAGGGGTAATATCCACCAATAACCATATTCTTCTGTTCCCCGGAATCGGACTTTGTTCTAATCCATTGAATAAAGTTTTTTACCTTGGCATCATACGTATACGGCTGGCCTCTATGACCTCCTCGCGGGAAGGGTAAATCATAAAAAATGAGAAATAAAAATGTCACTGTAACAATCTGCATGAATATTTTTGTATAAAAACAGTTTACTATTAAAACAATTCCTCTTTTATTACCAAGAAAAAACAGTCAAGTTCACTTATTCGCTATGTAGCAGATAATTATCCAAAGACAGTAAATAAATCCTAGGAAGAAAATCAGACACACTGTGCATTCGAGTTTAAGTGGACTAAACTGCAGCTAGCTATAGGATGCTAAAAATCACAGGAAGAAGAAAAACTAACAATTTGAATTTTTCTAACTATCCAAATCGTTGACATCTTCTGAAATAATCAATTTTTAAACTACGAATTAACCTGAAATTATGGCATCATGTATGAATCAAACGTCCTATGAATACGGCTCAGCATTTAAATTTATGTTCTTAGAGCATACTTAAAAGTGCCATATTCACATCTGATAGTATTTATAAAATAAGATATGCATTGACAAAGATGTATGCTACACCTTTCCTAGGATTCTTCTTTTAACACATTTCTTAATTACCAACATGGTAACAATCTGGTAAATACCCCATTCCACACTATTTCCTCACTCTCTCATTTGGAAACGTTTTTCTTTAATGTTTTGATCCTATTATTGGAGGAAATAGGGAAAAAATAATATACTTGCAGACAAGTAATGAGACCTCTCTTGTTATACAAATAAAACAAGATCTTGGGGCTGAAAATCGACACTCATTTTTGTTTTCATTTAGAATTTTAAAATATTGTTAACAGAATCCATATTATGAAACCAGGCCTAACCAGGTCTTCAATCTATCAAGCAATTTATGATTATCTACATTCTATGCCAAGCGGTAATTAAAGTTGACTGAAGGATATAAATGCAATTTTCCACTGAGTCACAAAATCATTGCCTCATTCGTAAGTAATCCATAAGCAATGTATTTCACAGGCCAAAAATTCTTTGCTAAAACACTCTTATAGTAATAAAGGAAGTCAAAATAAAACTATCTTGTAGTTGAATGTTATTATGTAAAAGTTAATATGTACTGAAGAATTCTAGGGAAGAGAAAATATATTTCTAATAATATACACAAAGAAATTACTCACCAGTAATAAACACTCCACTCTCATTTGTCGTGGTGAGGTAAAGCAGTTTAGGTACTTGATTGTCATTTCTGACAACTTTCAACTGTGTACACACAAAATATGCCACTAGAAAACAAAAATATTTATGAAATTACTTTTCCATTTCAAATAGGACATAACAAGATCAGGATCTAACACAATGCTTCTCAAACTTTAATGCACAAAGAAATCACATGGTACCATTGTTAAAATGCAAATTCAGATTCAGTAGGTCTAGGGTGGGGCCTGAGATTCTGTATTTCTAATCATCTCCTAGGCAATTATTAGTGCTCCCAGTCCTGGGACCACACTAGGAACAACAAGGATTTAACACTAGTCTGCTTTTTGTGAGAAGCCCCTTTTTTTCGGAAAGTACAACAGCTGCAAGTAACTAAAGTCATTTGTTTGTTGCACAGATAAAGAGTGCAAGTCATTTTAACTGGGCACACAACTGAGTGTGAACAGCGATTTCCAACAGAGAAAAAAAAAAGCTTAGTCTCTCCATGATTAACCCTATCTAACACTAAACTCTGAATTACTCTAACTCCTTCCACCAGATAGGGTTTACATATTATTGATTCATATTTGCTTATGCAAGTGTTTTTTATCTTTTACGTATTTATCTTAATTAGATTTTAAGGCCAATGGCAGGGCTTACATCATCTGTTTATTTTCCTATCACCTTGCTATGATTATAGGCTAAAAAGAATATCTAAAAATGAGAGTATAATATCTTCAGATTTCAACTACTTTCAACAGTTATCAATTGTTTTTATCTAACAGGCTATTTAATTATTATAGTTTCATTAATCCAACATTATTTTTCATTTTAACTCATTATATGTCGAAACACTTATGGTTTTACAAACTAGGAAATGAAGAAATAAACGTAAATTCTTATAATCACACAAAAGTAAGTTCTCATGTGAGAATAAAAATTTCTCCAGAACACAACTGTAAATTCATTTGCTACATCTCATATTTACTAAGTTCTTTATTCTGTAGCAATGAAAAGGAAGAAAATCTGTTCAAATGCTAAGAAGTATCTTAATTTATATTAAGAATTATCTTAATTTTTCCTTTATTTCAAAAACTACAAACATATGAATATTAATGGCTAAAGGTGTTGATATAGAAATATTAAAGAAACCTCTAAAATATGTCAAGCCAGTAGATCTCATGTTACGTGTTCTTACAGCAATAAAATAAATTTAGAAAAAAATAAAGAAACCTCTAATTCTAAATTCATGGCCACTGAAAATCTGAGAGTCAGATCTAATGCTTTCTAGCTATACGAAATCCAGGAAATTACTTAACCCCTCGGGATGTTTGCTTTCTCACCTGAAAATTTATAACAACAACTCTTCAAAAGGTAACTGAGAGCACAAAATGAGATAATATCTATAAGCATCTGGTACACGGTAAACACACAATATTACTTCCCCTTAGTTCTTCACTTTTCTTATGGAAAAAAAAAAAAACAAAACAGTCATACTACCAAAGAATTTTGGTATTATTCCAGAAGACTCTTAGCCATGCTCTTCTTCATA
The DNA here is from genome assembly GCF_047675955.1 of Chlorocebus sabaeus. Classification (NCBI taxonomy): domain Eukaryota; kingdom Metazoa; phylum Chordata; class Mammalia; order Primates; family Cercopithecidae; genus Chlorocebus; species Chlorocebus sabaeus. The sequence continues at coordinate 46,731,676 of NC_132933.1, forward strand.
GGCCTGAAGCCCCCCTAATACTCACCATTAATTTAATGATTTTTTCTTTCACTCTTGGTCAAAAGATAAAAATAAATTGTGACTCTTGTCAACTATTATACTAGAATAAATCTCACCAAGATCCGTATATATGTTTCTTAGAAGGATACATTTCACATTATCACAAGAAATAGAATATGTGTGCTTGGCAAAGTTTCTGTGAGAAATCTATATCCAAAATTCTTGTTAGCTTGTTGTTTAAAGTCACAAACAAACAAAAAGGAAGCTGGCAATAAAACCCACCTAAATTGAGGCAATAGGATTATCACCAGAAGTCATCACTGCCAATTACTTATGCCCTAAAAGAAGTTATATCAGAGTTTATAGCCCACTCACTTTGGAAGTCCATGCCTTGGTTTGGCCAAAGCTCTCTTTCTGTTTCATCCCCCATAAATTGGGGTGAGGTTTGGTTCTATTCAGATATATTTTTAAAATTTAATCTCACAAGCCTAGGGTGGAATCTAACAAAGCAGAGGTGTATAATACTGTTTTGTATAGAGAGTAAAGGGGCAACAGAACAGCCCTATATACAATGTCTAGGTCTCTTGGTGTTCCACAATGTCTATCTTATTGCTGGTTAAAAAAAGTAGTAATAATAATAGATGTAGGCCAGGTGCGGTGGCTCATGCCTGTAATCCCAGCACTTTGGGAGGCCGAGGTGGGCAGATCATCTGAGGTAGAGTTTGAGACCAGCCCAAAGTGGTGAAATCCCGTCTCTACTGAAAATGTAAAAATTAGCCAGGCATGGTGGTGTGCTCTAGCAGTCCCAGGAACTCAGGAGGCTGAGGCAAGAGAATCATTTGAACCTGGGAGGTGGAGGTTGCAGTGAGCCAAGATCGTGCCACTGCACTCTAGCCTGGGCGACAGAGTGAGATTCCATCTCAAAAAATTAAAAAATATATATATATATGTGTGTATATATATATGTAGTAAATACTGGGAGTTTCTTAAATGTTGGCCAAGCATTTAACACAGGTAGCAATTAGTGTTTATTCATGTAATCATTTGGAAAATAATAAAATGTCATACCCTATCTAAAATAGCTTTATATTCTAAATTTAAATAAGGAAATATTCACTGAAACTATTGAAAAGTATTATACTTTTTTCCTTATCATAATAGGAAGACTAGACTGTTATATGTAATATGTAATAGGACAAACTTAAAATAATTTCAAATAAATAAAACTAGTGGAAAAAATACTTTTATATCTGAATGAATCCAGGGAAGAAAGTCAATGCCAAAGTAAGCCAAAGTAAAATATTGACCAGCCAGTATAAATAACACCACCAACTTAATATTAACTTAATATTCAACTGGAATCATACTTACAATTGTCATTATGTAATTACATAGTCCACCAATCATCTACCAATTAATGCTATATAAGTCTTCAATGTCTTTAACGGGGTCTACATAATCAATTTCCAAATGTATACAAAGGGAATTGACTGCCTGTGTTTTAGTCTCACTGAAATTTAAGGATTTTTTAATGTGTGGAATTTTTACAATGAGAATTGATAAGAGGACCTGTTTTCTGAAAAACTGGTTTCAATCCCAAGTTAATTCTGAATAGACAACCAACGGGTGGTTAATGTCTCTAATACCAAATACGATATTAATATAGAAAAGATTTAAACATGCTGTCAGACTGCTTGAATTTGCCAACCGAATGTCACGCTACTTCTGTAAGTCAGTTTACTCTATTTTTTTTAAAGTTAATTCTCCTACTTCCAAACATAGAATAAAAATATTAAAAATTGCTTACTTGGGTAAATATTTTCAAAGATTTCTGGTTGTGATGTTGAAAACAGTTCCACTATAAATGGTTGCTCTGAAGTACCATCAGCAATGTGAATCCAGCGATATGACCAAAAATCTTCACGGTTTTCTATATGGATAGAATATTAAAATAAATGAAGGTAACTGTTATATACATATGAACACAAAATTATTCACTGAAATACTTTTTATGATTTTCAATTTTAAAAGCTTACCTTTCTTTTTTGACCGCTGGACCCTTCCTACAAAAACTAAAAGGCCAATAACATCACAGATGCAATTTTCTGGCATATCATCCAGTTCTGACCTAAAAAAGTAAAATCACTAAATTAATATTTTATTTTTAAACAGTGAAAAAGCATTCTACAATTATTATTTTGAAAATGTATATCTACATAATTGCTATAGCCTAATTCTGGGTCCATTTTGAGCACATTATAATGCATTGTTTTTCAGTAACCAAGACTGAAGATTAATATTTAAGACATTTTGCAAGAAACTATTTTACCTTGTGGTGAATCGGTGATTTAACTTTGGCAGTCTCCATTCTGGTTTCACCTGCTTTTCTGGAATGATAATTATATTTGTTGGGGGATCTCGAAGATTCAGGCAGATTTCTGAAAAACAAATATATTACTTTAATATGCTATTTAATACACACCAAAGAATATACATGTATATATATTAAACAGCAAAATAGTAGACTGAACATTTTGAACTGACCACTAAACTCAAGAACTAGATTATTATCAATGTTCTTCTACTTCCATTATCACATCCACTTATCTCTCCACCACAGTTTAAAAAGTTGAATCACACTTTGAGAACTTTGTGTTCTATCATTTCTTTAACTTAAAAAGGGTTTTATCACTTACGTGTTTTTGCCCAGACAAAATGCTATTTGGCTTTGTTTTTGAACTTTATATGAGTGAAATTATATTTGGTATTTTATGACTACTTTTTTCACTCAGCATTATATTAATAAAATTCATAGCAGTTTTCTTGTCATTTCCACAGCTGAATAATGTTCCAGTGTGTTAATATACTACAATCTATTAACTAAAATTTATTTATCCATTATTGTGTTAATGGACATCTGGATTATTTCCAGGTTTTTACTATTATACATAGGGTTGTTAAAAAATTTTTGTATATGCCTCCCTGTGCACACAGGCAAGTATTTTTCTAAGGTATTATATGTAGGTGTAGAAATGCTGGATTATATGATATGTAAATGTTCAGCTTTATAGCATAATCCCTAATCATTTTAAGTAATGAGCCTATTTGTGTTTCTACCAGCAATGTGTAAAAATTCCTATTGATACACATCCTCTCCAAACCTTGGTATTGTCAGCTTTCTTTCTCTTTCTTTTTTCTTTCTTTTTTCTTTCTTTCTTGTCTTTCTCTCTCTCTCTCTCTTTCTTTCTTTCTTTCTTTCTTTCTTTCTTTCTTTCTTTCTTTCTTTCTTTCTTTCTTTTTCTTTCTTTCTCTCACTCCTTCCTTCCTTCCTTCTCTCTCTTTCTCTTTCTTTCTTTCTTTTCCTTCCTTCCTTCCATCTCTCTCTTTCTTTCTCTCTCCTTCCTTCCCTTCCTACCTTCCTTCCTTCCATCTCTCTCTTTCTTTCTCTCTCCTTCCTTCCCTCCCTCCCTCCTTTACTCCATCCCTCCTCCCCTCCCCTCTCCTCCCTTCCCCTCCCCTTTTCTTTCTTTCTTTCTTTCTTTCTTTCTTTCTTTCTTTCTTTCTTTCTTTCTTTCTTTCTGTCTGTCTGTCTGTCTGTCTGTCTGTCTGTCTGTCTTTCTTGCTTGCTTGCTTGCTTTCTTGCCTTCTTGCTTTCTTGCTTTCCTTTCTTTCCTTCTTTCTTTTTCTTTTTTTTCTTTTTTGACAGGGTCTTACTCTGTTGCCCAGGCTGGAGTGTAGTGGCACAATCATACAATCATGGCTCACTGCAGCCTTGAACTCCTGGGCTCAAGCAATCCTCCTGCCTTAGCCTCCTGAGTAGCTAGAATCATCATGTCCAGCTAATTTTTTTTTAAATTTTTGGTAGAGATGGGGGGGTCTCATTGTGTTGCCCAGGCTGATCTTGAACTCCTGGCCTCAAGGCATCCTCCAGAATCAGTCTCCCAGAGCACTTGGGTCTCAGGTGTGAGCCACTGCACATGGTCAAATTTAGTACTTTTGGTCAATCTAGTGATATGACAATTTGTTGTGATCTTATTTTGTACTTCCCTTATTACTAATCATATTGAACAACATTTCATGTACTTACGGTTCATATATGCATTCTCTTCTGTGAAATGCCTTGGTCTTTTGCCCATTGTTCTACTGAATTGTTGAATTGTCTTTTAAAAATTTATTTGCAAGAGTTGTTTATATGTTGGATATTAATTCTTCATTGATTATGTAGTGGCAAATACAATCTTTACCCAGTTTATTTATCTCTACTTATTTATTTAAGGCTTTCTTAATGTCTTCCAATAATGTGTCATAATCATCTTCACACAGGTCTTACACATCTTCTCTTATATTTATTTCTAGACATCTTATAGTTATTGTTGACAATGTCAATTGTATTTTCAAATTACAATTTCTAACTCTTTATTATTGGAGTATACAAAATCAGTTGACTTCTTTTGTAGCTTTGCCAATATTTCATTATTTTTAAAAACTATTATTTTAGGTTCAGGGGCATATGTGCAGGTTTATTATATAGTTAAACTCATGTCGCAGGGGTTTGGTGTACAGATTATTTTGTCACCCAGGTACTAAGCCTAGTACTTGATAGTTATTTTTTCTGATCCTCTCCCTCCTCCCACCCTCCACTTTCAAGTAGGCCACAGTGTGTGCTGTTCCCCTCTTTGTGTTATCATTTAGCTCCCACTTGTAAGTGAGAACATGTGGTATTTGGTTTTCTGTTCCTGCATTAGTTTGGTAAGGATAATAAATTCTATTATTTTTAATACTTTGTGTTACTTTAGTTTTCTCTGTAGAAAATTTAATTTGCGAGTAATAAGAATCTTGTGTTTTTCTTTAAAACCTTTATACTTTTAATTCATTTTGTCTTCTCACACTGGCTAGAACAGCCAGTACAACAATAAATAGAAATAGTAATAATAGGAGACATCCATTTTCCCCATTTTATAAAGGAATGTATCTAACTTTTCCCCATTAAGAATTGTGTTTGCCGTTTGGTTTTTGATTTTGTAAATACCCATTATTAGATTTTTTTTTTTTTTTTTAGATAGTATTGCTCTGTCGCCCAGGCTGGAATGCAGTGGTATAATCATGGCTCATTGAAGCCTCAATCCTGGGCTCAAGCAATCCTCTCTCCTCAGCCTCCTGAGTAGCCAGGACTACAGGTGCATGCCAGCACACCCGGCTAATTTTTTATTTTTATTTGTAGAGACAGGGTCTCACTATGTTGCACAGGCTGGTCTCAAACTCCTGGCTTCAAGTGATCTTCCTGCCTTGGCCTCCCAAAGTGCTGGAATTACAGGCATGAGCCACCATGCTCAGCGCCCTTACTTAGTTTAAGGAAGGTTGCTTCTCTTGCTATTTTCTTTTTTAAATTAATGAATGGTTGTAAAATTTTAATAAAAGTTTTTTGTGTATCTATTACAATGCTCATTATCTAATTTGTAAAAGTAGTGGGTGACACAGATTTTTATATGTAAAACCAATTTTGCATTGCTGAGGAAAAATGCAACCTAGTCACAGTATGTGAACTTAATTTTTTTAACACATGATGCAGTTTGCCAATATTCCATTCAGAATATCTCTATATATGTTTATATGTTAGTGGCTGAAGCTGACATATAATTTTTCTCCTTCATACTATTTTTGTTTGGTTTTGATTATCACGGTTATATTGGCAGCAAAAAATGAGTTTGAGAATATACTTTCTAGTCTAGTCTCTGGAATATGTTTAGAATGATATATTCCCTAAATGTTTGGTAGAATTTCTCTATAATATGATGTGTGCCTGATATTTTCTTTGTGGGAAAATTTTAAACCTCTGATTCAATTCCTTTAATAGTTATAAAGCTATTTGGGCTTTTCTCTTCTTGGTTAGTTACATTTTTCTAAGAACTTTCTGTGTAGCAAACAAAGCTTAAACCAGGATAAAGATATTTGATTTCTATTTCTGCCTATTACTAGTCATGTGAAAGGAAATATTCACTTTACCTTTATGAGTTTCAGTCTATTCATATATAAGCAAGCAAAGTTTGTATTATGTAATATTACCTTGCATCATAGTTTGCATATTCCAAAGTACTTTCATTGTCATAGTATCACTTAATTATATTCAAGGTCCCTTCCAGCTCTAAAATGCTAGGGTTCCTAATTAAAGAAATAGCCCCTGCCCGCCAAAATAAAAAATGCTTGTTGCTATCATCCAATCAATATGCATTGTGTAATAGAGTCTGAAAATTTCAAGATTTTAAAGAGTGTATTATTTGTGTATGCCAGCTACATACTATTTGGTAAACGGTATACAGAATAATACACAAAATATCAATATACAAAGCCATACATATCCAGCAAATAATATATTCTTTGTTTTGCAATAGAATTTCCATCTTTATAGATTTCCATTTATTCAGTCTTTTAAAAAAATTACATTGGCCAGGTGCAGTGGCTTATGCCTATATTACCAGCACTTTGGGAGACCGAGGCAGGTGCATCACTTGAGGTCAGGAGTTCAAGACCTGTCTGGCCAATATGGCAAAACCCTGTCTTTACTAAAAATACAAAAATTAGCCTGGCATGGTGGTGGGCGCCTGTAATCCCAGCTACTTGGGCACGAGAATCACTTGAACCCAGGAGGTGGAGGTTGCAGTGAGCCGAGATTGTGCCATGGCACTCCAGCCTGGGTGACATAGTGAGACTCTGTCTCAAAAAACAAAAACAAACAAACAAACAAAAAAACCACATCTTAGTTCTTCTAACTTGGAACTATGTGTGGGAAATATGAAAAATAAACCAAGATAAATGATCCTAGTAGTTTTCTTCCAACATGAACACCTAGAAGACAGTGACGGTACCACCTTTACTGACCAACTCTCCTCCCACTATATACTGTTTCTCATTTATAATGCTCAGAACATTTAAACTACACGGGTATTTTTCCTAACCTCTGCTTAACACTTTTCCCATGCAACACATTCTCCTACTTTACTGTCCATTCTTTCTTCAATTACATTTTTATTCATTTCCTTATCCTTTTTGTCTATTACATTTTTAATGTCGTTTATATCATTAGTCTTTCGTTTTACTATAATTTGTTTATCTTACATAGCTATCACCCCATTAGACTAATTTTTAAGGGTATAACTGTATATTACTTACTTTTGCTTCTCCTGTGCCTAACATGATTTACAGAACTGCTTTTTTTTTCTCTTTAAAAGATAATTAACCACCTCCCGACCAGGCGTGGTGGCTCACACGTGTAATCCTAGCATTTTGAGAGGCCGAGGTAGGTAGATCACTTGAGGTCAGGAGTTCAAGTCCAGTCTGGCCAACATGGTGAAACCCCATCTCTACCAAAAATACAAAAACTAGCTGGGCTTGATGGCGTGTGCCTGTAATCCCAGCTACCTGAGAGGCTGAGACAGGAGAATCGCTGGAACTCAGGAGGTGGAGGTTGCAGTGAGCCGAGATTGTGCCACTGCACTCCAGCCTGGGTGACAAAGTGAGACTCTGTTTCAAAACAAACAAACAAACAAACAAACAAACAAAAAACAATAAAAAAGATAGTCACCTTTCTACTCTGTTTCTATGGGATCAGCTTTGCAGATTCCACTTATGAGTTAGATCTTATAGTATTTGTCTTTCTGTGCCTGGTTTTTTTTTTTTTTTTTTTGAGACGACAGTCTCGCTCTGTCGCCCAGGCTAGAGTGCAGTGGCGCGATCTTGGCTCACTGCAAACTCCGCCTCCCGGGTTCACGCCATTCTCCTGCCTCAGCCTCCTGAGTAGCTGGGACTACAGGCGCCCGCCACCATGCCTGGCTTATTTTTTGTATTTTTTGTAGAGACGGGGTTTCACCATGTTAGCCAGGATGGTCTCGATCTCCTGACCTTGTGATCTGCCCGCCTCGACCTCCCAAAGTTCTGGGATTATAGGCGTGAGCCACTGCGCCCAGCCTATGCCTGGCTTATTTCAATTAGCATAATGTTCTCCAAGAATCTAAAAAAGTCAATCTCGTAGAAACAGAGAGTAGAAAGATGGCTACCAGACGCTGGGGAGCAAGTGGGGAGGGATAGGGAAAAGCGAGATGTTGATCACAGGGTACAAAATTTCAGTCAGACTGCAGGAATGTCTTAGGGATCTATCGCATTGGATAGTGACTACAGTTAATAATAATGTATTATATATTTCAAAATTGCTAATAGATTTTTAATGTTCTCACCACAAAACAGTGATAATTTGGTAAGGTGACGGATATGTTGATTGAGTCTTTCTACAATGTATATACACAGATCAAAACATCACACTATACCCCCTAAATATATTTAATTATTATTTGTCAATTAAAAATAAAGAAAATGCTAGGATAAAAAGATCATTAGTTAGTTTCATGCAGGTAATTTTTAAAGATTGTAAAGCCGTAGTTCCCAACCTTGACTGTACCTTTGGGATCAGCTGAGGAGATTTAAACCCAGAGCAATGCCATGGTCCCATTCTCAGAGTAATTAAATCAGAATCTCTGAGGATGGGGACCAGTGGCTCTTTAAAGCTCACCAAGTGATTCCAATATACAGCCAGAGTTGTAATCTACTTATACATGTAGGCTAGGCAAACTACAGGCTGCAGATGGCTGCAAGCTTTTGTAAATAAATATTTATTGGAATATTGCCATATCCATTCCTTTACATACATATGGCTGCCTTCAGTCTACAAAGGCAGAGCTGAGAAGCTGAAACAGAGACCATATGGCCTGCAAAGCCTAAAATATTTACTACTTGGCGCTTTACAGAAATAGTCTATTGCTTCCTAAAAAAAGAGGGCAAAAGTCCTGTTACTTATCAAAAATATAAGGGAGAAAATAGAGACTGCTGCTAACATTAATAAGAAGTAAAACTGTTTTAAAGACCAAAAGGTACATTTTAAATATATTATCACCAAGGCTAACATTAATTAGAAGTAAAACTGTTTTAAAGACCAAAAGGTACATTTTAAATATATTATCACCAAGGCTATCATTTAAAAAATAATTTCTGTATCTGCAATCACTTACTTGAAAGCATAGTTTCTCATACCTTAGAGAGTTTCCATTATGAAAATCTGGTCCTATAATTCTATATAGCAGAGGTAGCATGCTGTAAATCAGCGTCCTCTTGCCAACTTTTATTGTGTTTTCTTAGTAAGTCACAATATCTCTCTCAGTTTAGTTCCTCACCTTTCTATAGCAAAAATTAATGAGGTAATAGACTATGTGTACCAGACTACCTAGGTAATAACTTCTTCATCTAGCAAGATCTGACCAATGTCTGCAAGATGCTTAAGATTTTAATAAATAATCATATAAGGTTTTTGCAAATAAACACAAGTTTAAGAAAACAATTAACAACTGCTACCTTTACCTGAATATTCTCTAAGTAATTAAGCTTAATGGATTAGTTGGGGAATTTAGAATACACAGAAACTCAGGTTCAGAATAAAGGTATTATAAACCAAAAACAATAGTTAATCTACAATTCTTACAAATGAAAGTGAAAAAAATCACAGTCATATCTAAAAACAATTATTTAATACATTAATTTTAATGGTCCAAAAATATTTGTGATGTCAATATATCAATACTAGTTAGGAAAAGCCCTTTCAAGATTGCAGCAATTGGCAAAATTTGAATACTGACTATAGGTTAGATATTAGTATTGTATCAATTTTAAATTTCCTGATTTTGGTAATTATACTCAGATTATGTAATAGAATGCACTTGTTATTAGAAAATACATGCTGAAATACTAGTGAAGTGTTTAGGCTTAAAGGGATATATATGATGACTGCCACTTTGTCTTACTGGATCACAAGGAATATGTATACATACATACGTGTGTGTGTGTGTGTGTGTGTAAAGATATGTATATGTATGAAAAGAGATATATAATGATAAGGCAAAGGTAAATGTTGGTAATTGTTGAATATGGATAAAGGGTATATGGGAGTTCTCTATACCATTCTTTCAACTGTTACGTAAGTCTGAAATTATTTCAAAAAGTTAACAGAAGTCCTTTTTAGATAGCACCTACTAGTAACTGCAAAATATATTCAACATTAACTTAATATTTTATGACCAAAATTAAAATAAAACAAAATAAGTACAACCCAAGTGGAGTTCATTCTTCAATCAACAATAAATATCTCAGATAATTTCTCTTAATAAATGAAATAATAAATAGGTATATTTATTAGGTTATGTGATTGCTTGAAAATTTTATGGACAAAGAAATGTAAAGGTTTCATAGGTTCTAACAGCTTCAGTAATTTTTATGATCTTTTTTCCTAATACGGTACGTTGCCAATTTATATAAACAAAACAGTGATAAGACAACAAATTCATTGAATACTTAACCCATTGTAGAAATTAGTTTGATCTGTGGATCCACGGGGACAGGCTGTATTCTGAATGGATAACTCTTTTTAACAGAATAGTCTTGAAGCAGAAGAACTAAACCAACCCGCAAACTTTTATACCACTCAGGACACAGGGCATTCCACATAATCACTGACACTGTGCCTGAACTGTCAGCAACTTCCAAAAAGGTCTAGAAAGAAAATGATTAAAGCACATACATATTTGTCACTTTTATCTATACAGATACTACATAACATATTATTTGTGATCATTTAGAGTGATGCAAAAAACATTTAAATTTTAATTGTTTATTAATAATGATTCAGTTGTCAATTCTGTTAATATTGATAATCTAAAGAGAGTGCCACCAGACCAATGGAAGTACTAAATATACTACTAACTTACTGTGAGACTGTAAACTCTGAGGGCACAGGCCAAACCTTATTTATATTTGATTCTTCCATAATATTTAGCATGGTGCCTTATACAGAGTGATCCCACAATACATTTGACAAATGAATGAGACAAATCACATATTAGAAGTTTTACATGAAAATTTTGACATCATTCTTGGTTATCTGAACTGTTGGACGGCCTTGATATTTATATTTGAGAACTTTAGATAGACATATAATTGAGTGGGCACGATGCCATCAATGCCCTGGTTACATTAATTTATTTATAGCAATATCTGAGACTGGAACATAAGACATGGAAATCATTTCTGAGATACTACTTGAGAAATTATGCTAGCAGAAAGGGGAATGTTAAAACAAGTATGCATTCTTGCTGACTCTGAGTATAGTTAAAATAGAGAAATCTATTGAGGTAGGAAGTATTTGATGGAGTATTTCTCAGTATTAAAATACAGTGACAGACAACTTCAGTTCTGCCTAAACGGCAGTCTGTAAAGTGTTTTCTAATTCTTAATTTCTTCTTAAATAATGATGTTATATTCTCAGACCCTTTCTCTAAATGATGAATATACATTTTGGGTAATTCATTCCTTTATTCATTAAACATTTACTGAATCCATATTCCAGACATTATGTTAGACCCTGGAATGAAGAGATGAATCAAACACTGCCCCTAATAATAATAGCTAAAATATATATATAGGACTTTCTATGTGCCTGGAGCATAGGTAAATCCTTTACTTATATTAACTAATTCAATCCTCACATCAACCCTGTAAGGTAAGTACAATTAGTATCCCTATTTTACAGATGAGTAAACTGAGGCTTTAAAAGGATAAATAATTTCCCCTACATTATAAAGGTAAGAAGTGGTAAACAGGGCTGAAACTTGAATTCAGTTCATATGACTACAGGGCATGCACTCTTAAGCACTATTAGATACTTCTTCCCTACAGTCAGGGAGGTCACAGTAGAGTAAGATTAGCAAACAGGTATGTGTAACTGGGTTATGCATGCTCTGATAGACCTATGTAAGGGCATATAGTGGGGTCTTGAGTAGCATGTAGTTGATTCTCCCAGTGACTAGGCATATGGGTATACATGGAAAGACTTAAATCAGAGGTAAGCACTGAACTGAATCTTAAAGATGGCTTTGCCAATCTGACGAGAATTGAGAGGAAGAGGATTCTAGGCAGAAGAAACAACATGAGCAGAGGTATGAAAGGTAGAAAACAATTGGCTACCGTTAGAAAATTCCAGGTAGGGCAATTTGGTTAGTATGAGGCATAGAGAGCTCAGGAAGAGATGAGACTGGAGAGGCAAGCAAGGACGAAATGATGGAGACACAAGGAGGTAGGAAGGCAACAAATAAAGGAGGAAAGTATTGCAACAATGAGAAGGCAAAAAACTATCAGGGAATTACTGAATAATTTATGATATAATGTGCTAAAAATATATAACTGTAAAATATGAATGAAGAATTTTTAGTGATATGAGAAAATATTTAAGAAAATGTTAAATAATACAAAATTGTATGCACAATATCGTACTCATTTTGTAAGATAATTTAATGTGATATATGACAGTCACATGAAATATATAATATATACACATATGCACATATATGTGATATATATGATTAAATAGAATATAATAGATACGTGTATGTATATATATGATATGCTTATATATGTGTATATATGTGATTTACACACACACAAGAAAGAGAATAAAACACATCATGTTAACAGTGGCTCTCTCTGAGTGGTAAGATCTTCAAACAACTTTCTACATTTTCCAAATTCCCTACAATAAGCATGTATAACTTTTATAATAAAAGTTAAATGAAACATCTAAAATAGTTCTTGATATCATAGGAAAATACAATATAATATTAAGTAAGACAAATATAGAACACGAACATATCAAGAAAGTAGAGCTCATGAGCATTATACGGCACAGAGAGTAAAGACGATAAAGAAGTATCACACAGATTTGACAATTAGAGTTACTAGTGAATGATAAGCTAAGGAAAAAAGCCAAGATAATTGTGTTGAGAAATGGGAGGCAAGACAGTAAAAACATCTAGCGTAGACTACTTCTTCAAGAAGCTTACCTGAAGAGAAAGATAGGGAATAGAAGAGTCATAAGGCCAAGGGAGACTATTTTCTTTTCTTTTTTAAATGGGAGACTAGAGTATGTTTATATGTTGGTGCAGAAATTATAGGTGAGAAGAAAAAGTTGAAGGAAAATAAAAAGGTGGGAAGGAGACCACCTGGATCAGGGAAATAAAGGGCACCATTACAGAAATAATTTCTTTTTGCACAATAAACTACGCAGAAAAACACTTTATAATATACATTTATGTATAATTAAAAATTATTATGTTGAACTTATGAAATGTTATTTAAATGAGCAGGTTATCATACTATGGAGTTAGGTGTGTAAGTTATAATTTATAACTTTAAATTAGCATATGATATCTTATTACTTGTACCTGATATGGTTCAATCATCTTTTTATCAGGTTTTCCATAGTATCGCAGTTTTGATTTATGTAAGATCCTCACAAGCAATGCAGGAAAATTTCTTCTGTTAGTCCAGGTCATTTCAAGGTGAGAAAGGGAAATTATTTTGGTATCTAGAATATAAAAAAGAGGAAAGAAATCCTGTTTAACATGTAATGGTAACTTCAAAGATCTATTTTAATGGTTAAAAATAATAGGTTGATCATACCTAAAGTGACTCCTTCTTGCCAGCTAAACCTTGCCAGCTAAGTCTATATACCTCTCCCACATAAACTAAATTTGATCCCTAATATTAACAGTTGAAATATATATAGGGCTTACTATGTGCCTAGAACATAGGTAAACACCTATATTAACCAACACATTGTTCCACCTAGAATGCCCTCCATGTTACCAAACCATTTAATAACTTCCTGGAAAACCTGGATCTAAATTCACCTCTCTGAAGATATTTTGTGGGGAAAAAAAAAAAAAACTCAATGTCATGGAATATGTTTCCCATTAGTAAGCACTTATATATTTAATATATAGAAATGGGCCAGGTGCAGTGGCTAATGCCTATAATCTCAGCACTTTGGGAGGCTGAGACCAGCAGCTTGCTTGAGCCCAGGAGTTCGAGACCAGCCTGAGCAACATGACGAAATCCCCCATGTCTCTCCAAAAAGAGAAAAATTTGCTGGGCATGGTGGCATGCCTAAAGCTCTAGCTACTCAAGAGGCTGAAGTGGGAGGATCACCTGAGCCCAGGCAGCTGAGCTCACTGCAGCCAGGCTGCAGTGAACCATGATCATACCACTGCATTCCAGCCTGAGCAATTGAGAGCCCATCTCAAAAAAAAAAAAAAAAAAAAGTTTTATTACATATTTTTGTATTGCCTTCATCTCAGTTTCATATGTATAAATTCTATCTCCCCCAAACATGACAGACGTGGCCCTGTATCAGAACCTTAGCAATTGCTGTCTTTCCTTTAGATATCCAAGTGTCTTTCTCCCTCCTCTCTTCAAGCTTTGCTCAAATATCACCTTCTCAGTGATATTATCCCTAACCATCCTATTAAAAACTGACTGTTTTACTTATCCTTCATTCCACTTTATTTTTCTACATTGCACTTACTATCTTCTCATATGCCATACAATTTACTTAGAAACGTTTTTATCTGCAAGCTTGCTGGCAAGTTCAAAAACTGCTTAAAAGCTATTCATCATCTTAAAGAATTAATTTGTCATACTGATGTATTCTTCCTTGGATTAAGAGAGGTTCCATCTGCAATTGTCTCCACATTTTTCTCTCTCACAGCCCACAGTCCCAACTATTAAGACCTGAATTTGCATTAGTACCAGTATTTCTTTTGCTAAGGCTCCCTTCATTTCTAGCTTTGTTTACATAATGTTTTACCTAGTCAACGTTTTTGACACAAAAATCACACTTGTAATTTCTTTTTAATAAGGGATTAAGTGGTATTATATAATTACGCCTATACTATAAAATACACACACAATTTTTAGTATTAGGATACTCTGTAATTTTCCGTCCAGATTCTCCCAATAGATTACTATCCTAGGATCACAGGTCCTAACATTTGATCTGATATAATTAAGTGATTTCATTTTAACGTCAGATGAATCTCGGATCAGTTTTGAATTCTCTGGGATGTACGTGGAATACTCTTGATCAATGAAGGCACATATAGCTCCTTTACTGTCTGGAATAAATTCAAGAGCCACCTAGTTGCATAAAACCAGAGTTTTAAGAGCCTCTGTTTCTGTTATAATTAGGTCCAGAGAGTTAGCTGTAATCAGACATCTTTCTGGTTAACATTTTTCCCAGTTTGGGTTTTTAACTCACAAACTTCATAGAATACACATTTTATCTCTCAAATCTAAAAAAGAATTAGAGGTTGTTTACAGACAATGAAGAATTTGTGTAAATTCATAGCAATAAATGTGTTCATTATCAAAAAATGATGAAAATAAACTGGTTATTCAATATGAAATAGAACAGTGATTCTCAAAAGGTTTTGGTCTCAGGATCCCTATACATTCTTAAAAAATATTGAAGATCTTGAATAGCTATCTTTTTTCTTTTGTTGAGATGCAGTCTCACTCTGTTGCCCAGGCTGGAGTGCTGTAGTGTGATCTTGGCTCACTGCAAACTCCACCTCCCGGGTTCAAGCGATTCTCCTGCCTCAGCCTCCTGAGTAGCTGGGACTACAAGTGTGCACCACAATGCCCAGCTAACTTTTGCATTTTTTAGTAGAGACGAGATTTTACCATATTGGCCAGGCTGGTCTCCAACTCCCGACCTCAAATGATTTGCCCACCTCAGCCTCCCAAAGTGCTGAGATTATAGGCGTGAGCCACTGTGCCCATCCTGAAGAGATTTTTACTGTACTATAAAGTAGACTAAGAATTTTTAAATGATCAATTTATTAAAAATAATAAGCTAATATGTATAATTACAAATAACATATTTTTTTTGAAAAATGACTGTATTTTCCAAAACCAAAAAACAATGTAGTGAGAAGTGTGGCATTGTTTTGCATTTCTGCAAATCTTGTTAGAATCTAGCTTAATAAATGACAGGTGGATATTCATATCTTCTTTGATATTCAGTTTGCTTTTATGTCACATGTCATTTAGCCTCTGGAAAACTACACTGTACACTTGCGAGAGCATCAGAGTGAAAAAAGGTAAGTAAAGCCTTAGTATTGTGAAAATAGCTTTGACCTCATGAATCCTCTGAAAATGTCTTGGGGCACCACTAGAGGTCCCTGGACCATACTGTAAAAATCATAGCAGAAGAATAAATCTAAGGAATGTAGAAGAAATAAAAATTAAAGCTAAAAATAATGAATCGGAAAACACTATACCACAATAAAAAATAGAATTGATAAATTCAATTCTCTAGAAAAATTAATGAAAATGTAAATCTTTGGCAAGTCTAATCATGAAAAAGAAAACAAAAATGTAATACTCAGAATGTAAACAACTATACACACAAAGAAAAATTGTTAAAAGATTATTATGTATGATTTTATATCAATAAATTTGAAAAGATCAGTGAAGTGGGTAATTTCTTAGAAAAATATGAATTACCACTATTGCCATAAGAAGTAAAAGAAAACCAAATTAGGTCTTTACCCATGGAATAAAATGAAAAAAGTTTATGAATGATGGCTTCCAAAACCGGCAGCAGGTTCACATGGTTTTACAAGAAAATTCTAACAAATTTCAAAGAACAGCTCTTTCCTTGAGCTATAAATTGTCCCAGAGCCTAATAAAATATAGAAATTGTACCACTTCACGTTATAAACTTAGAATAATCCTGAAAAATTCCAACAGAAATAGTACAAGAAAGAAAATTATAAATCAAAAATCAGTTATGATGGCAAAAATCCTAAATACAATACTTATTTAGAAGCATGCACAAAGACAACTGTGCCATGATCAAGTGGAGTTCTAAATATCTTCTCTTATTCAGTAGGGGTATATTATATATTTTGAATAATTCTGGAGACTGAAACAGAGATGTAAGTTTAAATAATTTTGTTAAAACATTAATACATGTAATATATATATATATTTATACACACACATACCTACTATGTACCCATAAAATTTTTTTAAAAACATTGAGTAACAGCTAGGAGACTAGGAGAATACAAATATAATGTATAATTTCCAAACTACCAGAAGAAAATTTTAATCCTGCAAAAGTAAAAAAAAATAAGGTGGCATATGGTAAACATAAAGTAGAATTTCAAGAACAGGTACAAACATCATTATTCACATTAAATTTAGATAAATTAAATTGATCTCTTAAAAGAAAAATAATTGGTTTGGGTCAAAAGGCAGTCTTAGCTATATACTTTTTAAAAAAGACAACCCTAAAACGAAATGGAAATAAAGGGATGGAGAAGCATACACTAAGGCCAGTGGGTCTCTTTCTTTATTTTTTGAGACAGTGTCTCACTCTTTTGGTCCAGGCTGGAGTGCAGTGGCACAATCAAGGCTCACTGCAGTCTCAACTTCCTGGACTCAGGCTCCCCCCACGACACCCCCGCACCAAGTAGATGGGATTACAGACACAAACCACCACGCCCGGGCTAAGGTATTTTTATTAAAGACGGGTTTCGCCGTGTTGCCTCGGCTGGTCTAGGCTGGTCTGGACCTAGGCTGGTCTCAGCATGGACTCTGAACTCAAGCAGTCCACTCGCCTGGATCTCCCAAAATGCTAGGATTACAGGCATGAGCCACCGTGACCCGCTTGCCAGTGGTTCTCAAAGTGTGGTCTCTGTACCAACAGCATTGTTACCAGCAGTGAACATGTTAGAAATGTAAATTCTAGGGCCCTACCCCAGACCTAATGAATCATACACTGGGAACGGTGGTCAGCAATCTGTATTTTATCTTGTTTTATTTTTGTATTTTTACATTACTGAATTACTGTAGTCATTTTTGAAATAATTACACTTCAGCATAACGGTCTTTCTTTAGTGTTTTCCATCTTTCAAATCCATTAAAAATACAACAAAACTGATTTAAAAAATCATGTTGGAAACTAGATGTTGTGATAACTTATTGTGCATAAATTCATTTTGATTATATAA
This sequence comes from Chlorocebus sabaeus, assembly GCF_047675955.1. Lineage (NCBI taxonomy): Eukaryota > Metazoa > Chordata > Mammalia > Primates > Cercopithecidae > Chlorocebus > Chlorocebus sabaeus. Next base: position 46,749,624 of record NC_132933.1, read on the forward strand.
TTTCATGTATTCTGTTTAGCTTTTTGGGGTCTTCTCTGCCATTTCAAGTGAGAATTTTGCTGAACGGTAATATCTTTAAACCCTTCTCTTTTATTTTCATGGCATGCACTTGGCATTTCTTTTTTGCTTCGACATTTGAAACATACTGCCTTAATAATTTCTTTAAGTTTTGGTGTATTCTTTATCTTTGCAACCTTTTCCAAATCTTTTTTTCTGCTTAAATGTTTTTTCTCTGATTTTTGTAAGTGTAATTTGAACTTGTCAGTACCTGGATGCTTATTTGTCTCCAATTCCCATTGCTAATTTTTGCATTTTTGCCCCATCCACTTTTTGCAGTGTTTCTTGATATTATTTGTGAATTTGTAGAGTTAAGAATCACTTAAGTTATTTTTCTGACTGGCACTCTTGAGGTGATATGCATGCCTACTCACATTTGGGTATCAATGTCCTAATATGCTACCAAAAAGACTGTGGAAGTGGCAAACATTACTATTAGGAAAAATAGAACTCAAGGCAAAAGGGAAAAAGAGGCAAATTCCACATTGATAAAGTGTAAAACTCAACAATAATATATTAATCAGTTACGAAATTGCACACGTTATAGTAACATCTAAAGCAAAACCTTTTAGAAATATAAGGAGAAATAAATGCAACTATCCTCATAGAGAGAAGCCAATATTCCTCTGAGAAACGGGCAAATAAAGTAGATTAAAAATAAGGATATGGAATATGTGAATTACGTTTTTAAAAACCTGGTATAATAATAAACTTTAAACCTAATAAACAAGCTTTTTCTGAACTTTCAGAGATTAAAGAAGCAAAAAAGAGCCGGGCACAGTTGCTCACGGCTGTAATCCCAGCACTTTGGAAAGCTGAGGTGGGTGGATCAACTGAGGTCAGGAGTTCGAGACCAGCCTGGTCAACATGGTGAAACCCCCGTCTCCACTGAAAATACAAAAATTAGCCGGGTGTGGTGGTGTGTGCCTGTAGTCCCAGCTACTCAGGTGGCTGAAGCAGGAGAATCGCTGCTGGAGAACCCGGGAGGCGAAGGTTGCAGTGAGCCGAGATCACGCCAGTGATCCAGCCTGGGCAACACAATGAGACTGTCAAAAAAAAAAAAAAAAAAAAAACCAAAAAACAAACAATAACAACAAAAAAAAAAAGAAAGAAAGAAAAGAAAAAAGAAAACCAGAAATGCCAATTGCATGCCAAGAAAATAAAAGAGAGGGGTTTAAAGATATTACTGTCTCTGTAAAATTATCACTTGAAATTGCAGAGAAGACCCCCAAAATTGGAAAATATCAGTGAAATTTAGACTCCAAAAGGCTAAACAGAATACAGGAAGGTAATGAAAGTATATAATCAAAATGAATTGATGCACATTAAGTTATCACAGCATCTAGTTTCCAACATTGTTTAAATCAGTTTTGTCATTTTTTTAATGGATTTGAAAGATGGAAAACACTAAAGAAAAACCATTGGGCTGGAGTGTAATTATTTCAGAAATGACTACAATAATTCAATAATTCAAAAATACAAAAATAAAACAAGATAAAATAAGAAAATATAAATAACGAGTAACAATAAAATCTCTATACTTCCAAATCTGGGGGATGCAGCCTAAGCAATATCCATGGGAAATTTCAGAATTTTAAATGCTTTTGGAAGAAATAAACAAGCAAATATATGAACCAAGCATTTAACTCAAGAAAGTAGTACAAGAAAAATATGAACAAAGGAAGTATGTAAAAGAAATTAAAGATGATAGCAGAAATTAAGTAGAAAATACCTCCTCACTATAGATTTTGTTATTAGTAAAACCAAGTGTCTTAAAAGAAAGACCAACAATAAGACTGATAAACTTCTGGCAAGACTCACCATAAGAAAAGGTGAACACACAAACATGAGGATTGTGAAAAGAGTCGTAATTGACAAGATAGGTCAAAAAACATAGATTACTACGTACAACTTTCAGATCTAGGTGAAATGAGATTTCCTAGTGAATTATCAACTCTAAAAAATGGGCTCTTGAAAAACCATTATTGGTTTAATCATTTTATCTAAAAGAAATGGAAAAAGAGGCATCCCCCCCACAACCCCCAATCCTGGCCCAAGACAACAGGTTCAGATAGTTTTAGAGAGGAATTTTACTAAACCTTTAAGGAACATATAATTTCTGTAAGTACAGAAAGACGGACAAGCTTTCCAGCTCATTCTACTAGGCTAATATTAACTCCATATAAAAATTGCATTGAAAAAGTACTCTCCCTGCAAAAAAAAACAAAAAAAAAACAAAAAAAAAAACAAAAAAAACAAAAAACCAAACCTATAGACCAAATTCACTTAAATAAGCAGATGTAAAAATAATCATGACCAAGTGGGAAATCAAAAGTGGCTCAACATTAGTAAAACCATCAATTTATTTCATTCATTCCTTTATTCAACAAATACTGAAATGCCTACTATGTGCCAGACATTGTTCTAGCTATAAGATACGGCCCACAGAAATGGAAAAAAAAAAAAAAAAAAGGAGTCGTGGATCTTATAAAAATGTAAGGGGGGAAAGAAAAACAGCTAAAGAAAATAATTTCAGAATGCTATGATTCTAGGAAGATCATTTGCAGGGTGGTATAATAAGAATAAATGGAGAAGGAAATATTTATTTAAAAAGCTCTTTTAATATGTTTTTATTTGAGTTGAAACTGGAAGGTGGGAAGAAACTTTCCAGAAAGAGGAAAAAGCAGGTGCAGGAAAAAGACTGGAGGTTTGAGGATCAAAAAGAAGGCTGGTTGCTAGAACAAAATGGTGGAGGAGAGGGGTTAGAGATTAGAGAGGTGAGTAAGGGATTCTGTAGGGCAGGAGTCAGCAAACTATACAGCCCACAAGCCAAATCCTGCCTGTTGCTTGTTTTTGTAAATGAAGTTCTATTGCAACACGGCCAGACCCATTTATTTACATACTGCTTGTGACTGCTTTCCATATACAATGGCAAAAGTGAATGGTTGTGACAGAGATCATGTCTCGGAAAGACAAAAAGGTTTACTGTTTGGCTCTTTACGGAAAGTTCGCCATCCTCTGGAGTACGGCCTGCCTTCCAGACCCTGGTAGAGTTTGGGTTGCTGCCTAAATGCAGTGGGGAGCCATCTGAGAGATTTAGGCAGGAGGGTGTGGCACAGGCTAACTTCTATTTTTAAAAGCTATCTTTGAGGTCACAATATGTGCTACCTTTCAGATAGGCTACTGACCAGGAGGAGGCATGAGGGAGACTTTTGGGGTAACAAGATACAGAAATGTTCTATATCTTGAAGGAAGGGAGGTGATGGTTACACAGGTACATATATATGAAAATTTATCAAGCTGTATTTTTAAAACTTTTTTTTTTTTTACTGTGTACAAGGTAAACTGTAATGAAAAGTTTCAAAAGCACAAACGTGTGCCACAAACAAAGTTAAGAGAAAAAGAACAGAATGCAAAAAAATAATTTGCAGTATATAGCAGACAAAATTGTAATACCCATTAGCAAAGGAATCTTATAAATTAATTAGAAAAATATCAAAAGATATATTTGAAAATAGTAAGATATGGGGAAATGGGCATTCTCATATGTATGTTGGTGAATGTAAATTAGTACAGCCTTTTCAGAAGATGATCTGTCTATATCCACAAAATTTTTTAAAAAATTAAATACCTTTTAAGCCAGCAGTTTCGCCAGAGGAAGCCGTTCAACAGCAATACTTGAACATAGTAAACAAAAATATGTGTGCATTCTAATGATGCTTAGCATTGTATTTAATACTAAAACAGTAATAAGTGCCTAAAACTACAAATTACCTATTCACATGGGCATGATTATAGAAATTACAGCACACTCATGCTATGGTATATTGTATGTACAGATGTACATGAAAGATGCCTGAAATATGTTTAGTGGAAATAGCAAATCACACAATGTGACATTGATTTCTTAAAAAAAAAAAAGAGAGAGAGATACACAACAAACTGCTGACAGTAGTTTGGGATTTTTAGAAGAAAGGTGAAGGCACCAGGGAAGGTGAAAGAGGTCTTTCACTTCTCCCTAATATTTTATCATTAACAATTTGAAACATACAGCAAAACTGAACAAATTTTACAATGAACATCAATATGCCCACTTCCTAGATTTTATCACTAACATTTTACTATACTTGGGTGGTATATTTCTAACACAATATACTTTTAAATATACAGATTGGGTTTTATTTTGGCACACATACATTGCCTTTTGTATTATAAATATGGTTTTAATGAATGAATAGATATTATGACAAAATACATTTTACAAAATATTAATCCCCTCAACTTTTCTTGTAGGGCACCAGTTTTTCATTTACATATTCAATTCTAAAAATCAAAGTGATCAACATTTAGAGTAGTAATGCACTACTGCCTTATTTCACGCTTGAGATAAAATAACTCAATTTTTTCATACCAGAAATAAATAGCTATCTTGCTTTTTAAAATTTAGTTATTTAAAACTTCCTTGCCTACACATTTCTATAACATATTTTTTCCTTACAACTGGATGTGACTATAATTGCATGGTTTTTGAGCTAGTTATCCTTTTACTTTCAAGTTTGTTGCTCTTACACGTCACAGTAAGATTATCCGTGATTTAGCATTGTGACAACAACATTGCAAAAGGGACTGAAAAGCAGTAATGTAGAAAATTATAGTCTTTCTCCTTCCAGTACTTTCTCTTATTTTGTTTTTTGCATTTTATTTCTTTCTCCATTTCAAGCGTGTTCATGCCTACGTACTATCATTCCCCTTAATTTCATCTGTTACAGAAAAAAAACGTATTTTAGAGCGGTTGCTGATGGCAAGCTAGTGTTTTCAAGCTAACTTCCTAATTCTGATACAGAAAAATTGAAGTTCCCAGATCAGTACTCTTTGTGGTGAGTAATAAGAAACAAGAAAATGAGAATGTCAAGCCTTCCATAAAAATCACACAGTTAAAAGGTGGTATTTACATAACTGTTACACGGCGTTTCAATCAATGTAAAGTATTAAGGCATACATCACGAAACATCCTTTTTGAATGAAGATTAAAACATGCAAACCCGCAAATTTTTACAACCTTTACGCTAACTTCAAATCTATAAGCTCTTCAACCACAACGTACTATTTCCACAACTGGATTGGGGGTAAAACTAAGATTAATTCCACCACAATCAAACATGTAACGAACGTATGAGGAATACTGACTCCCACATCAGTACATTTGCCAGACTGAATTTTAAGATGTAGTCAGACACACTTCCTGAATTGGCCACTTTTGCAATCAATCAAACAAACAAACAAAAAACACCAACAAAAACCACGGGCTGTGCAAATTTCATTGAGCATCCCTTGGTCATTTAAGAAAATTTGTCTACCTACCACTCCTGGCTTGCAATTAACAACACAAAAGCATTTTCATTTCCTTTCCCGTTCACGCAAGCTCCTGAAAACTATTTTTTAAAACCCTCTGCCATTCTTTCCACACACTTACCGCTAAAGTTGTGTTCCTCAGGTTGCTTGTCTGTTAACCAGATATCACCATAGGGATCTTCGTTATTCCACAGCGCCAGGTAATGACTCTTCCCGCCTCTTAAAGGCCTCTCTGGTTTCTCCTGGTGCGCTCTATTTCTGAAGGGAGTTTCTAAAGAAATACTGTCTGAAGTCTCCCCACAGTGGACGTTATCTATGCACAGGATCCCCTGGCCTATCCTTTTCTCATTGTAAAGACATGAGACTCTGGAAATTCTCATTTGTATGCCAACTTTAAGAATATTTTGATATACGAGAGAGTTCAAGCTGGGGTCCAGGTAGCACTTCTCCTGGTACACCCCGTCTGAGATCGTCACATCATAGCAATAAAGGGGAGGCTTGGGCACCGTGTCCCGTGGCTCATCCTCTAACAGGTACCTTTGGACGGCCAACACAGTTACAGGCACCACCTCCGAGGGGGTGACACACTGGCGAGGTGAGTCCATAATCTGCTCAAGAACCTTTTGGATCCAGGACCTGGGCCCTTGGGCACCAGCTCTTCGGATCACCCCTCCAGGGACCCCAGCCCGATTCCTCTCAGGGTTCGGCCAATCTAGCCCTGCATGTGAGGGACCAGCCTCAGGCTGTCCTGACTCACCAGACATTGTTGGATAACTGCGTACCCGCTTCACTCCCAAAAGCTAGTTTGCCCCTTCCAAAGCGGAGAGAAATAAAACCGCGCGCTTTGGCGACGATCGCTACTCTGCCCCTGCTGACAGGCAAGGCTCCGCCCCGTAGCGAGGCTGCAAAGACTTTACGCTTGCGCGCGCCAGCTCTCCCACCCCGCCCCTCGCTCAGTGCGCTTCCGACACTGTTACTAGGCAGTCACACGCGCGAGTTACGTAGCAGGTCGTCGGACCTTGTGCCCGCCGGGTTGCCGTCTGGGGGAGGGATGACAGGGGACGGGGAGGGGGAATCGGTGGTTGTCATGGTGCTTAAAGAGGGAAGGGGAGGAGCGCTTGTGGCTACCCTGGAAAGGAGGATGCCTAGAGGCAAGGGAAAAGAGAAAGTGGCAAGAATCAGGGTGCAGAGTCAAAGCTCAGGGTTTTAGGGGTTTGGGCTTTGGGCCAGGAACAGAAAGTAATTTAGAGTTGGTTAATATACATTAATGTAATAACATGGGTTTCCTGTAGTATGAACAAAACCAGATAATTTATGCACAGCCTCCAGGACAGACCGTAGCACAAAAAGTCCTCAATAAACATTAGCAGCTATTGCGATTAGCATTAGCATAATTATCTGTAGTGGCTCCCTGAGTGTAGGGTGGGTGAATTAGTTTAAGTGCAAATGAAAATAGAAAACTAGAACTGGCTTGTAAAGGGCTGCCTTTAGATTAGACTTCTTAAAATGCACGTAGTTTTAATATAATACGTGACCGAATATACATCTAGGGTAGAGATTTCAGAAACTTCGTTTGTTTAATGCAAGGCATATATCAGGAATGAATGTCAAGTGAAAAAGCTGATAAGAATAGTAAAAATTAAGGATAAAATATTTATCAGATGTACTTAGATGTACCAGTATACACAGAGGTAGTAATTGTTCTAAGAATACTTTTTAAGATGGTTATGAGCTAATTTTGTTTATATTAATTTCCTTTGACTCTCTATTTTATCATTCTTTATTCACTATTTTTGAAGTCTCTATATGAGGTAGGCACTGTTTTAGGCCACTGGGGATAACTGTAGTCAGGGTCCTTCCCTCAGGTTTCTTCTCGTTGCTTGGGCTAAAGAACCCTGCCGTTATTAATACTTAACTAATTTACTCATTCTATACAGATTTCTTGAGTGTCTGGTCTCGGCCAGTTATAGCCTTGCTAGGGAGACCAGAAAATATAGTAAGGGGAAAGAAGTGGAGGGAACAGGAGTTAATATTTTATAAAAAGTATGATTACAGAAAGACTCGCTAGTAAGAGACTGAACAAAACAGAGATGTACAGGAAGTGAGGAAGTGAGCTATGTGGATATCTAGGGGAATGGCACTTGAATCAGAGAAAACAAGAAGACTAAATTCCATGAGACAGAAGTATACTTGATATTTTCAAGGAAATGCCTAAGCCAGTCAGCTGCAGGGGAAGGGCGAGGGGGAGAGTGGTAGGAGGTGAGATCGGAGAGGTAGCAGAATTTCTTCTGTTACTTAGTCTTGAATCTCACTTCCTTCATGATGCCTCCCCTAACCAATTCAGTCTAGGATAACCTTTCTCTTCTCTGTATCATCTTGTATCACTCATTTGATATTTATCATCTAATACTTGCAGTTAAAAAAGAAACTTAATGTATGCATAACTGAGTTTCTCAGCATGGGCACTCTTGATTCTTTGGGCCAGAAAGTTTTTTGTTGCGGGCTGTCTTGTGCACTGTAGGATGCTTAGCAGCAACTCTGGCCTCTACCCGTTAGATGCCTGTAGCACCTCCCTCTCCAGTTGTGAGAATCAGAAATATCTCCAGACATTGCCAAATGTCCCCTGGGGTGGCAGAGTCGCTCCAAGTTGGAACATCCGATTGTAGTCTGCATTAACTAGATCTTAAACTTTTCGAAAACAGAAACTGATTTGTTCTTTTCTGCTTCCTGTAGTTCTTTCACTACTGTTATGCATAAAAGACACTCAAATATTTTAAATAAGTAAAACATATAATTCCCAGTGCCTCTCTACCGAAGGGAATATACAAGTGTGGCTTTCCATAAACAAACAAATACAATATACAAAAATCCAAACTTACCAAACATAAAATAAGTTGCCTGAGTGTAGGTACTTTGTTATGTTAACTGCAGAATCTCCAGTGGCAAAATCAGTATCTAGCATATAGTAGGTACTCAATAGTATTGTTGAATGAATAAATGAAATTGTGGATTTGTATTGCATTTACTGTAGGGGTCATTAAATGTCAACTATCTCTGTTGTTTATCAAAGGAGAATGTGTTTGAAATATTTCAAATCTATTCCATCAGCAGCCCCTAAACTATATATCCTCAGTGAAATTTATGAATAATAGTATTGTCTCATCACATTCTGGGTCCTTCCAGCTAATTCATGAAAGATGGATATTGGCAGTGGTGCTTAGTATTTGGATAATCACTGGAATTGGGAAGAAATAGCACTAATGTTTAATTTTACACTACTACTAACAAAGATGTATGGTGACTGTGGGCACACATTTGGAGACTTATATTGCTCTACTGACAATCTGCTGATAGTGTGCATCTCCCCAATAATTAACGTGCCTACTTGAGTAGTAGTCACACCTATGAAAGCATGAATGCTCTCTGATTTGGCATTACTAAGTACCTGTTTTAGGATCGATTTCACAATAATAGAAAAAGTAAAGGATATGACCTTCAAAGCCAGTAATGAGTATTATTAAGGTTATTGATCTTTTTCTCCTCCCAGATCTGGAAGGTTTATTACAGTACCTTCCAGGGTTTAAAATGGTAAAAATAGGCAAGACAAAATTTTATAAAATGGAATGTTCTAAGGTATTCAAAACACCTTAAATATGTTATGAAATTTATTTTGGTTGTCCACTAAATTTGGTGCAGCTAAAAGCCACATTGATTTTCTTCATCTTTAAAATTGAACCAATAAAAGTAGTCATAGTTGTTGAAAAATTAAGTTAGTTCATATGGGCAAAGTGCTTAAAACAATGCCTGGCACATAGTAAGAGCTCAATAATTGCTATATATTTTTACTATTATTCTAAAAGGAAGATAAAGGCATAACATAAAATCATAGAATTCTAGAACTATAGTGAGCCATTAGATGCCCACAGTTCAGTGTTCTTCAGACTGTGGATTGTGAAACATTAATGAGGCTATGAAGTCAATTTATTGGGTCGCAAACAGCAATTAAAAATATATGAAAATAACGGCACAGAAAATATCAGGGTACATCACACATAGTAAGGGTAAGAATTGCTTTGTAAAATTTTTGTGTTAGATTTGATGTATGTATATGTGTATACTGGGTTGTGATGTAAAATGTATTTCTTACTATAGTTTTGGCCAAAATGTTTAAAAACAACTTCTATAGTTCAACTATATTTTATTATAAATGAAGAACTCAGGCCTAGAAAGGGGGACAAACATGAACAAGATAACAGTGTGATAAGTGGCAGAGCATAAGAACTGCTAGCCAAGACTTCTGATCACCAACCCTTAAAAAAAGGCTTTCCATGATGCTAGGTAGGACAGATCCTGCATTATCTTCCAAACATAATCAATTTTTTTTGTGTGAAGAACCTTGTTTTTTTCTATCCTCACATTCATTTAACAATCCTTTCATTCATTTGCCTGGATAGGCAAATTAGCATCATTCTCCAGCCTTGGACATTGGAGGTGCACATATAGGTTCATCAAATTCATAAGATTATGAGAGTGTGGGTGGAGTTGTGGGGGAGGAAGAAAAAGAAGTGGCATGACTAGTTGGTGCTAAAAGGATGTGGAGAGTTCGGCTGCTATCTCAAAGAGTAGGTAAGCTCTCCAAACATCACCACGGTAACAAGAGAGGGCCTGAGGGTGGCTGCCTGGCAACCAGAGCACTACAACCTCCAGCGCAGTGCTGCCCTTTTCCAACATCTTTCCCTTTTAAGGCTGCTCTTGATGATTTTATTAACTAAATTGCCGCTATATACAAGGATAGATCTGTATAGCCTGTAATACCCCATAGCTCATCGGAATCAGGGTTGCTCCTATGTTATCTTTCTATCAGATGTTGAATGAGGTTTGATTGATATATTTGAAGCACGTAAACAGAAGTCTTTAACACAGATTTACCATTAAAGTGGTTCTGGACTCTTTTGCCCTTCAGTATCTCAAGCAAATGTTCATATGTTTTCCCTGCCGTTGCTCAACCTGAGCACATATTAAACATACTATGAATGGTGATTGATGTTGTTCCCCCTTCCTTTCTTCCATCCAAATTCTGTTTCTATTTTTAGTAAAGACCTAAGCATGTTAGATTTTCTTCTGAGTCTTAATATTATATCTCCGTAAGAGACTTGGATTTTAGAGTGTAGATTTGCTGTTTTCAATTTATTAAGTCTTTCTTTTCTCTGACTATTACAGAAAGTGGGATTGCCAGTGAACTCCTGGGATTCTACAGATTAACTTAGTCCTTCTTATACTCACTTATCATTTTCCTTTGTCATGATGTGTCTAACACCCTTCAGTGCTTATATTGTTGCTTTCAAGATTTTGTTTGTTAAAATGTGTGGCTAAAATTTGATAACATTTTGGAAATCTGAACTCCAGTGTCTACCCTGGGTTGCTGTACTTGAAATAGAACTGGACTGGTAGTTGGTTCAAAATAGGCTATTTCTCTGAAGATGTCTTTGTTAGTTTTTTGTTTTGTTTTGTTTTTATACAACAGCCTTATTAAAATACAATTCACAGACCATACAATTTACCCATTTGAAGTGGAAAATTCAGTTGTTTGTAGTATAAAGACTTGTGCAACTATCACCACGATCTAATTTTAGAATATTTTATTATCCTATAAAAGAACCCTATACACATTAGCAGCCATTTCCAACTCCAACTGGCCACTGGCAATTGCTAATCCAATTTCTGTCACTATGGATCTGCCTATTTCAGACATTTCATATCAATGGAAACATACATTGTACTTGACTTCTTTCACTTAGCGTAATAATTTTAAGGTTCATCTGTGTTGTAGTATACTTCATTCCTTTTTATGATTGAATAATATTTCATTGTATGGATACACCACATTATGTTTATCCATTCGTCAGCTGATGGACATTTGGGTTGTTTCCACTTTTGACTATTATGAATAAAGCTGCTATGAATATTAGTGTATAAGATTTTGTGTGAACATATGTTTTCTAATCTCTTTGATAGTTACCTAAGAGTGAAATTGCTGGCTCATACGACAAGCCTATGTTTAACTTTTTGAGGGACTGCCAAACTGTATGACAAAGGGTTGCATCATTTTACATTCCTACTGGCAATGTATAATTTCTACTTTCCCACATTCTTGCCAACACTTGTTATTTTTCCTTTTTTATTATTTTTTATTATTATGTGTGTGAAGTGGAATAGTTTGTAAAATATTGCAAATATATTCTCCTAGTCTGTAGCTTGTCTTTTTATCCTCTTAACAGTGTCTTTCACAGAGCAAAAGTTTTTCAGTTTTTAATTTTGATGAAGTCCAATTTATTAATATATATTTCTTAATTTTTAATTTTTGTGGGTACATAGTAGGTGTATATATTTATGCGGTACATAAGATGTTTTGATACAGGTATGGAATACATAATAATCACATCAGGGTAAATGTGGTGTCCATCACCTCAATCATTTTTCCTTTGTATTACAAATAATCCAATTATGCTCTTTTAGTTGTTTTAAGATATACAATTAAATTATTATTGACTATATTCACTCTGTTGTGCTATCAAATACTAGCTCTTATTATTATTATTATTTATTTTTTTCTTTTTTTGGGACAAGTTCTCACTGTGTCGCCTAGTCTGGAATGCAGTGGAGTGATCTGGGCTCACTGCAACCTCCACCTCCGAGGCTCAATCTCTCCGCCTGCCTCAGCCTCCTGAGTAGCTGGGATTAAAGGTTCATGCTGCTGTGCCTAGCTAATTTTGTATTTTTAGTAGAACCTGGGTTTTGCCATGTTGCCCAGGCTGGTCTTGAACTCCTGGGCTCAAGTGATCTGCCCACCTTGGCCTCCCAAAGAGCTAGGATTACAGGCGTGAGCCACCGTGCCTGGCCCATTCTTTCTAACTATATTTTTGGTATGCATTAATCATCACCAATTCCTCCTAACCCGTTATTAGGGGATCTAATATTTCCTTTTAGTATCAAGTCTGGGAACCCTTTGCCTTGCACTAGATTTCAAAAATAATCTTTTTTTTTTTTTTTTTCCCTAGAAGTTGTATCCTTTTACATTTTATATTTAAGTCCATGGTCCATTTTGAGTTTGTTTTTGTATAAGATGGGAGACTTATGTCAAGATTCATTTTCTTACCCATGGATATCCAATTATTCCAGCACCATTTGTTGAAGACCAACCTTCCACCATTGAATTGCACCTTGGTCAAAAAATCAGTGGCCAGTTCTTGTGTGAGGGTATTTCCAGGTTCTCAATTTTATTCCATTGATGTATGTGTATATTCCTCCAGAAATACCACACAGTCTTTATTATTGTAGGTGGTCAAGTCTTGAAATTAGATTTCTCCTTCCTCCTTTTATCAGATTTATTTTATCTATTCAAATTTATTTACCTTTCCGTAGAAATTATAGACATATTTTGTCCATATCCACAAAAATGTTGGTAGGATTTTGATAGTAATGGCTTTAAACCTGTATATAAATTTGGGGAGATTGACAATTTTACTACATTGAGCCTTTCAATGTATGAACTCTGCTTACTTTGATTTTCTTATCAGCATTTCATAGTTTTTAACATGTAAGTTTTGTGCGTGTATTGTGAGATTTACACCTATTTCAGTTTTTGAGCAATTGTAAATGATACTGTGTTTTAAATTTCAGTGTCCGTGTCTTCATTGTTAATATGTAGAAATAAATTGATTTTTGTATGTCGAAATTGTATCTTGCAAACTTGCTGAACTCATGTATTAGTTCTAGAATTTTTGGTACCTTCTTTGGCATATTTTACGTAGACCACCATGTAATATGCAAATAGGAAAAATTTTATTTATTCCTTTCTGAGTTGTATAACTCTTATTTATTTTCTTGTTGTGATAGTTAGGATCTCCAATATAATGTTGAATAGCAGTACTGAGAGTGGACATATTTACCTTGTTCCCAATCTTGGGAAGAAAGCATTCAGTCTTTCACCATTAAGCATGATGTTAACTTTACGGTTTTTGTAGATACCCATTATCGAATCGAGATAGTTACCTTCTATTTTTATTTTGCTGTAATTTTATAAAGCATCATGAATGGATTTTAGATTTCACCAAATGCATTTTCTGCATCAATTGGTATGGTCATGTGATTTTTCTTATTTAGCTCATTGATATGGTGGATAACATTGGGTGACTTCTGAATATTGAACAAGTCTTGCATACCTAGAACAAATTTTGCTTGGTCATGATGTATAATTATTTTTATACATTGCTGAACTTGCTTGGCTAATACTTTGTTGAGAAGATTTATGTCTACATTTATGAAGAAAATTGGTCTGTAATTTTCTTTCTTTCTTTCTTTTCTTTTTCTTTCTTTCCTTTTTTTTTTTTTTTTTTTTTTTTTTTTTTGACAGAGTTTCGCTCTTGTTGCTCAGGCTGGAGTGCAATGGCGCGATCTCAGCTCACTGCAACCTCCACCTCTCAGGTTCAAGGGATTCTCCTGCTTCAGCCTCCCAAGTAGCTGGGATTACAGGTGCCTGCCACAACGTCCAGCTAATTTTTTGTAGTTTTGGTAGAGACAGGGTTTCACCATGTTGGCCAGACTGGTCTTAAACTCCTGACCACAGGTGATCCGCCCGCCTCGGCCTCATTGTAAGCTGGGATTACAGGCTTGAGCCACCATGCCTGGCCAATTTTCTTTTTTTGTACTGTCTGTCTGGTGTTGGCATTAGAGTGACAGTGCCTTCATGAACCGAATTAAGCAATCTCACTCTTTTATTTTCTGGAAGAGATTGTGTAGAATTGTTATCTAAAAAAAAAATTGGTAGAGGTCTCCAGTGAAACTGTTGGAGCCTGGAGATTTCTCTTTCAGGACCTTTTAAAAATTAGAAATTCAACTTTCTCAGTAGATTTAATAGGCAAATAGTGTAGTTGGTATACATGAATTGAGCCCAATGTACCTCCTAACTTACATTTTACCTCACAAGAGCAGAGTTTGTCCCACCAGTTTCAGCATGTAGTTGAAAGAATAGAGCAGAATGTACCATTGGCAGCAGGCAGAGATCACAGAAACCAGAGGATGAGGCTAAGCTGTATGTTCTGAGATCATTACCCCAAAGTCATCCGTTTCATTATTCCTCCTGTGGGGAGGAGCAATTAAGGGATGGGAGGAGAGGTCGGGAGTGTTAATCTAATGCGGGGGGGGGGGGGGTCTTCAGTCGAAAATATTAATTTAAGAGAAAGATGAGATACTCCCCAAATAGCTACATGATATCAAGATGTCAGAACCAAAATGTCTTACAATGAGTGAACATACTTTAGAGAATTTTCTGCAACCGACATGTAACAGAAAAGGATATTATTACATTTCTTTAAAAAACAAAATTATTTTAAGTCCATTTTTAAAATTAAAAAACCATAACTCTAGCAAGAAAAAAATGTTCTAAGTAAAATAGTAGAGGTATTTAGACTATTTTCAATATAGATTAGCCTTAAGGATGCATACACTCTGATTACTGTGGATTGCATTCTCTTGGTTTGGATCCTGTTTGGTTATCCTCCTCCTACTTCTCCTCTTCTTACTTCTTAATTTGACTCATCTGGTTCTTTGCCATCTTCATTAGGATCTTGAACCTCTTCATCAGAGGCATCATTATCTTCTGTGACACCTCTTGGGTGATGTCATATTGATCCTGGGAGTCATGGAAAAAGTATTCCACTTTATCTGCAGCAAGGATTGTTTCAGCAGCATCATCTAGAGATCATCCCCCAAGAACTTCAAGGGGACAAAAGCAATTGAATAAAGAATCATTATATACCTGTTAGATTGGCAATAAAAAGGGCATGAACCAATAAACAGCTAGTGGGAATGTAAATTGTTTCAACTAATTGTTAAATGGAACACATGCATACACTATGATCCACAAATTTTGTGTGTGCATGTGTGTGTGTATCTCCAAGAATAGTGTTTTTCAAAATGGAGGGTGATACTAACATTTCATGGGGAAATGATTTTTCCTTGTGCTGGAAAGTACCAGACATTTTAGGGTGTTTAACATCCGTGGTCCTAACCCTTTGAATGGCAGTTTTACTCCCCAATCACTGTGAAAAATCAACCCTTCCCAGGTGAGACCTATTGGCCTAAAGAAATCCAAATAGCTGCACTAATAGATGTGTAAAAGAATGTTCACAATAGCTCTTAAGTGGAAATAGCCCAAATATCCATAATGGAAGACTGAATAAGTAAACTGTGATGTAGTCACACAATGGAATAACTTGATGCCTTCATGGTATCAGCATACCAGCCCTCACTTGCCTATGGTCAGTCTTTATAATGTAAGAGCAAAATAATCTGTCTTATTTAGCTACTTTTCCAGCCTGTAAAAAAAAAAAAAAATACTAGTTTTAAAATTACTGTGATTTGGAAATGAGCTCTGTCCTTTAGTAGGGACCCTGCCAAAAAAAAATGTGGTATTGTAATGAGATTTTGCCCCTTTAATCACCACACCAGATTATCCCCTAAAATGTGTGAAGCCCATAGGGCTTAGATATAATGCTGGTTGATGCAAGTTGATTATGATACAACATTCTGAATTGAGGCACCGATAGTTTTGAAATGAAAGCATGTGGTTGGCTTTTAGCTATATGATTTTTAAGGCCGACTACTATGCCTAAGCAACCCAGTCTCTGAATGTCTGACCACCTTTGATGTAATTAAGGTTCATCAGACTCTGGATATCTGGTGGTCCTCCATGTGATTGGATAGCTTAAATCTTGAATGTTCGCTAATTTTCATAAAAGTCAGTACTTAGATGGCTTCATAAGATAGAAGGCCTAAGGTTTTAATTTTTTAAACAGCCTGGAAACAATTCATATCACTAGTTTGTGTTGGTGTTATTATAACCTCTGACACATACTTTAAAATGTACTATTCCTTCTTTGACTAGACACAATTTTCTGGATGGCTAGGTTTCTTTGGGGGTACCCTTAGGCTCTTGAAATAATTTTTTCCATACTTCTCCTCTATCAATGTACTTTATACTCTGAAGAATGTTGAGACATTTTAACTCATAATTTCTCTTTAGTTGAGAATCTTCCACTTTATTCCTCACTGGATCACAGGAGACAGGCATTGGCAACAACATATTTGCGTGTTTTATCCACAGTTTGCTTCTATTTTCACTACGAGAACTGGATAGCCTAACTTTTAATTCAACTAGTACAAATATGAATTCTTATTATTCCACGTACTAGTTGTTTGACCTTGTGTAAGTTACCTAAACTCTCTAGGCCTGTTTCCTCCTTTTAAAAGTGGAGTGGATCACCTACCTCACAAGGTTGTTATGAGATTTGAATTATGCTGTAACTAGAAGGTCTAGAACCTGGCCTGTTTGAAAGTTAACACTATTTACAGGGTTAAAATAGCAATTCCTAAAGAGCAGCAGTCAGTAAAAAGATGTTTCATAATGTAAGGTATAGTATATAAGTCAGAGACGTGGTAAGAAATACATGACTTTGAATTTTGTGTGTGTATGAAATCCAAATGGCCAATAAACATAGGAAAAGTATCCTAACCTTTTTAGTAGTCAGGTAAATGCCATTTAAAATTGTATACCAAATTGGCCAGGTGCGGTGGCTCACGCCTGTAATCCCAGCATTTTGGGAGGCCAAGGTGGGCAGATCTCGAGGTCAGGAGATCGAGACCATCCTGGCTAACATGGTGAACCCTGTCTCTACTAAAAATACGAAAACAAAAAATTAGGCGGGCGTGGTGGTGGGCACCTGTAGTTCCAGCTACTTGGAAGGCTGAGGCAGGAGAATGGCGTGAACCCGTGAACCTGGGAGGTAGAGCTTGCAGTGAGCTGAGATCGCGCCACTGCACTCCAGCCTGGGCGACAGAATGAGACTCCGTCTCAAAAATAAAATAAAATAAATTAAAATAAAATAATAAAAACAAAATTATATACCAAATTGCCAGAAAATTTTAGAAGAGTGATAATGGGTCATTGTGAAGTAGCCATCTCCAAGTGGTTGGACCTTAGTGAGGTGGGAGTAACAAGGAGAAGAAGGACTTGTTAACCAAACTGTAGGAAAGGCACTTGGGCTGCTTATGGATCTTTCATGCTTTTTCTCCTTTCATACTATGGACTGATCCAAACTCTAGACATCACGTTAAGGCCAGAAGCCATCTCTTTTCTTCCCTGCCTCTTAGAGGTGCCTCTAAGGCAGAGATATATTTTAGAATATAAAAATTATAGCTTGAAAATTATGCATTGGGCTTTTACTTTCAGCTAGGATGGAGCAGCTAATATCAAACTAGCTCAACTATTGACAATAATTACAGATGCTTGACAAATATTTTACAAAGCTGTTTGAAGACACTAGAGACCAACCAAGGCAGATAGGACATGACAGGATAGGTTATAGTGAAGGGAAAAACATTGAGATGAGTTTTGTATTTGCTGCTGCTTTCTCCCCTGAAAGAATTGTCCAATTCACAGAGTGTTTGATATAAAGGCCAAACAGAAAGCAGCAATTAGAGATTATAGCACTCTTATTGGGCCAGGAAGACCAAAACCGAAGGTCACACCTACCAAGTGGCTGGGACTTGAATGTCCAAGGTCCCCAGGGGAAAAAGAGAGGCTGTTATGGACTGAATGTTTATGTTGCTCCAAAATTCATATATTGAAATCCTAACCCCTAAAAAGATAATATTAGAAGACAGAGTGTTTGGCAGGTCATTAGTTCATGAAGGTGGAACCCTCACGAATGGAAATAGTGGATTTGTAAGAGACATAAGAGAGATACTCTCTCTCTCCACTATGTGGAGATCTAAGAAGATGGCTGCCTGTAAACCAGAAAGAGGGCCTCCACTAGGACCTGACCATACTGGCACCTTGATTTTCTACTTCCCAGCCTCTAGCTCTTTGAGAAATAAATTTCTTTTTAAAGTCATCCAGCCTATAATAATTTGTCATAGCAGTCTGAGCAGATTAAGACACAGCTACAGAGAAGTGTGATCAACATTCTGCATGAAATTTCTTCTTGACTAGATCAGTAGAGAAAAAAATGGAAGGATACAGAAAAGAGAATAAGAAACATAGATAACATGATGAAAATGATAAAGAAAAGAGAATAAGAAACATAGACAACATGATAAAAAGGTATGACATATGTGGAATTGGAATCTGGTAAGAGAACAGAGAGAAAAGAGGGCAAAAGCAATATATATATATATATATATATTTTTGAATTTTTTAAAACATTATTTTATTTTTTATTTTTATTTGTTTTGTAAGTTCCGGGGTACATGTGCAGGATGTGCAGGTTTGTTACACAGGTAAACTCTTCACTTAGGTATTAAGCCCAGCATGCATTAGCTCTTTTCCCTAATGCTCTCCCCCTACTGTCCTCCCCCGACAGGCTCCAATGAGTGTTGTTCCCCTCCCTGTGTCCATGTGTTCTCATTGTTCAGATCACACTCATAAGTGAAAACATGCGGTGTTTGGTTTTCTGTTCTTGCATTAGTTTGCTGAGGATAATGGCAAAAGCAATATTTAAACAAATACTTGCTGAGGATTTTCCACAAATTGAAGAAAGGTATCAAGCTACATGTTCAAAAGGCTATGTAACTATGAAGGAGCGTAATGACCCTAATTCGACGAATTTGTGAATATGTTATGTTACATAGCAAAGGGGATTTAAGGTTTCAGATGGAATTAAGGTTGTTAATTAGATGACTTTCAGATAAGGAGATTATCCTGGATTAGTTAAGATGTGCCCTTAAACATGGACAAGGAAGGTAGAAGTATTGGTTAGGGAAAGACATCGCATGAGAAGAATTTGATCAACCATTGCTGGCTTTAAAGAAGGAAGAAGGGGGCCATGAGTCAGGGAATGCAGGTGACCTCTGGAAGAAGGAAATGCTGATACTTATACTCAGCAAGAAAACTGGGAATTCAGTCATACAAGTGCAAAGAACTGAGTTCTGTTAGCAATCTGAAAAAGCAAGGAAATGAATTTTCCCTTAGAGCCTACGGAAAGGAACTTATCCCTGCTGATACCTTAATTTTAGCCCAGTAGGACATTTTCTGGACTTCTGGCCTATGAAATAGTAAGACAACACATTTGCATTGTTTTAAGTCACTAAATTTGTAGAAACTTGTTATGACAATAGAAAACTAATGTAGTGAGAAAGAAAACCAGACTTGGGTACATCAAAGTGAAGATGATGCATATCAGAAACAAAGATAAAATCTTAAGAGTAAGTAGACAACATAGGTCTATTATCCTTAAAGGGGCAACAGTAAGCTTGACAAATAAATTTTTCAACAGAAATAGTGAAAGAAGTCAAAGTTGTGACATCTTCAAGTGCTGGAAAAAAATTAATGCCAACCTGGTAAGCATTCTTTCAAAATGAAAGTGAATCAATTTTAAGATAAACAAAAATTAAGAGAATTTATAAGATGTGCACTAAAAGAAATACTAAAGGGAGTTATTTAGGCAAAAGGGAAGTGATTGTAGATGGAAGCAAAGCAATTCAAGAAGGAATAAAGAACACTAGAAAGGATTAATATGAGTAAATCTATATTAATATTAGCTATTTAAAACAACAGCAATAATATCTTTTGGGATTTAAAATATATGTGCAATTAAAATACATGATTACGGCACAAAAGGTAGGAGACTATAAATGGAGTTGAAGTGTTTTAAGGTTCTTACCCAATATGGGAAGTAGTAAAAGCACTATCTTAAGGTAGGTTTTATTTTTATTTATTTTTTAGTTGAAATGTGAACATTTATTTTTGATTTTTAAAAATTTTAACTTTTAGTTTAGATACATGGGGTACATAGTTTGTTACATGGGAATACTGTGTGATGCTGAGGTTTGAGGTATGGATCCCATCACCCAGATAGTGAGCATAGTAACTGGTAGGTAGTTTTTCAGCCCATCCCCACTCTGCCCCCTAATAATCCGGTGTCTGTTGTTCCCATATTTATGTCCATGTGTGTTTGATATTTAACTCCCATTTTTGTTTTCTGTTCCTGCATTAATTCACTTAGGATTATGGCTTCCAGCTCCAACCATGTTGCTGCCAAGGACATGCTTTCATTCTTTTATGGCTGTGTAGTATTCCATGGTGTATATGTACCACATTTTCTTTATCCAGTCTACCATTGATGGGGACCTGGGTTGTTTCTATGTCTTTGCTCTTGTGAATACTGCAATGATGAACATATGAGTGCGTATGTATTTTTGATAGAATTATTTATTTTCCTTTGGGTATATACCAAGTAGGACTGCTGAGTCGAATGGTAGTTCTGTTTTAGGTTCTTTGAGAAATCGCCAGACTGCTGTCCGCAGTGACTAAACTAATTTACATTCCTACTAATGGTACATAAGTGTTCCCTTTTCTCTGTAGCCTCAACATAGATTTTCATAAGCCAAGAAGGAATGGTGTAATCGTGGTAACTAAACTATTAATAAACAATATATCACAGACAAGGTATAGGAGTGTTAAAATGAAATGAAAAACAACTTGATTAATTAAAAAGAAGGCAGTAAAGTTAAAAAAGGAATAAAGAAGAGAGAGCAAATAGAAAGCAAATAGTAAAATTGTAGATGGAAGCAAAGCAATTCAAGGAATCACATTAAATATGAATAGATTAAGTACTCTAACTAAAAAATGAAGATTGTCAGACTAGATAAAAACACTAATTACAACTATGTGTTGCTTATAAGAGACATACTTTAAATAAAACAGAATATTTGAAAGTAAACATAATAAAAAAAGATATACCATACAAACATGAACCAAAGTAAAGCTGCTGTAGTTATAGTGATATCAGACAAATCAGACTTCAAGACAGGAAGCATTGTGAGACATATTAGCGAGACATTTCACAATGATTAAAGGATCAATTTAACAAGTTTTTTTTTAAAAAAAACTTAATTGGTATGCATATATGAAGTAGATCAAAAATACAATAAGTGAAAACTAACAGAACTCTAAATATAAATAGATAAACCTACAAGTATGGTAGAAAATTTTGGCACATCTCCTCCAGTAACTGGTAAAAGAATCAGATAAAGAAAAGTGTGAATGTGGAAGAATGAATAAGAAGACTAACAGGTAGGTCCTAGCTAACATATTTAGAACACTGCATGCAATAAATGTAGAATGCACATTCAAGTGTACGCAAGTTATTTATCAAAACTGACCATGTGTTGGGCCACAAAGCAAGTCTCAATAAATTTTGATTGGCTGAATTCACAGAATATGTTCTTTGACTACAATGGAATTAAGTCAGAAATAATACCAAAAAGATAGAAATCCCCAAATATTGGAAAATTAAGCAATATATTTCTAAATAAACCAAGTCAAAGAAGGACTCAAAATGGAAATTATAAAATATTTTGTGCTGAATTACAATAAAAGTATGACATCACAACTTGTGTTTAGAGCTTTAAACCTTATATGCATACATTAGAAAAGAAGAAATGCAAAATTATGTAAACACTCACACCAAAAGGGTTAAACAGACAACCAGTTAAATTCCAAGAAAGAAGAGAAATAGTAAGAGCTGAAACCAAAGAAGTACAACAGAGACAATAAAGAAGATCAACAAAGCCAAAAGTTGTTTTTTGGAGAAGAATAATTAAATTGATAAATCTGTATTAATATCAATGAAGAAAAACCGAAGGCATAAATTGTAAGTATCAATAATGGAAAAGGGACATCAGTACAGAATCTATAAATATTGAAAAGATGAGAAGATATAATGAACAACAAATCTGATAGTTTGCATAAAATGCACACATTACTTGAAATACATTTTACCAAAACTGATTTCAAGAAGATATACAAAATCCAAATAATCTCATAAACATTAATGAAATAGATTCCATAGTAAATATCATTCTGCAAAGAAAATACTGAATCCAAGTGCTTTCATAGTGAATCTCCCTAATATTTACAGGAAAAAAAATAATACCAATCTTACATGAACTCTTCCAGAAACTAGAAAAAGAGGGAGCGACACATTTCCATACTTGTTTTGTGATGCTATTATAACTTTGATACTAAAAATCTATGAAGCACCTTATAAGAAAGGAAAACCGTAGACCAATATCTCTTGTGAATATAGATGCAAAAATCTTACATAAAATATTAACAAATTTAATCCAGGGATTTATAAGGTTAATACATCACAACCATGTTGAATTTATTCCAGGAATGAAAGAACGGTTTAACATTTATAAAGCAATAATATAATTCATCACATTAACAGAAAAAAGAATATATCATTATTACAATAGAGGCAAAAAAGCCTTTGATAAAACTCAACACTCATTCATATGAAACAATTTTAGAAAACTAGGAATAGAAGGAAAGTTTCTTAATTTGATAAAGAGAATCTTCAAAAACTACAATACATCAATACATGGCATATTAATGGTGAAATACTGAAAGCTTTCCTCCTGAGATCAGAAATAGACCTGCTTTGTCTGCATCACCATTTCTAATCACTGCATATTTTAGCCGGTAAAATAAGGTAAGAAAGATGAATCAACTTTACAAAGACTGGAAAAGAAGTAAATCTTTCATTATTCACAGATGACATAATTACGTTTAGAAATTTCAAAAGTATTTACAAATAACTTAGAAATAATAAGTAAATTTTTCAAGTTTGCCAGATATAAGGTCAGTATACAAAAATTAATTGTATTTCTATATATTAGTAGAAAGCAGAAAGTACAATAAAAAGCAATACCATTTGCATTAGTTTCAGAATAATCAAATATTGATGATTAAAATTAGCAAAATATGTCCAAGATCTTTACACAGAAAACTTCAAAACATCAAAAGTAATTAACACAGACTTAAATAGAGAATTATACATTGATTGTGAATTGGAAGACTTCATATTTTAAAGATATTATTTTTTCCTAATTTGATCTCTGACTCAAAATAATAATTCCAGTAGGCTTATTTTTCAAGGAAATTGGCAAATGAATTCTAAATCTTAAATAGAATTGCAAATGTCAAGAGTAGCATTGAAAATATTGAAGAAAAACAAAGTTTAATGATTTACAGAAATCAAGATATTTTACAAAGCCACAATAGTTAAACCAATATATTGTTGTTATGAATATAGAAAAATGACAGGATGGACTAGAATAGTCTAAAAAGAGAACTATACATATTCTCTTTATGACAAAGAATTTGTAACAATGCAGTGGGGAAAAGAACGGTCATTTTAATAAGTAGATCTTGATCAAGTGGGTATCCAAATGGATCCAAATGAACCTTTGCACCTATTTAAAACTGCATACGACATTTAATTCCAAATGAATTGTAGAGTAAATGTCAAAGGTGAAACAAATAAAAGTTACTGGAGATAACATAGGAAAATGCCTTAATGGTCTTGATGTAGTCAAGCATTCTTTTAAAAAGACACAAAAAGCACTAACTCTAAACAAAAATAAAATAAATTCGACTTCATTAAAATTAATACACTACTAAGGGAGTTAAAAGACAAGTCACAGAGTGGGAGAAAATATTTGCAATACCTATATCTGAGAAATGACTTGTATTCAGAATACACGAAGAACTATAAATCAATAAATAAAAACCCAATTGTTGTTTTAAAATGACAAGTCTTGAATAGCCAGATCAAAAACAGGATATCCAAATGGTCAATGCAACAATAAAAAGGTGCTCAATTTTATTAGTTGAGTAAATATAAATTAAAATCAGTATCTGGTAATACTATATATTCATCACAAATGCTAATTTTAAAAAAAGCAAGCAGACAGGTGTCATCAATGATGTGGAATGTAAGAATTCTAATACATTGTTGGAGGGCATGTTAATTGTTACAACTACTTTGGAAAATTGTGGGCTGTATATCTTAGAGCTTATGGTGTTACCCAGCAATTCTAAGCATATAAGTACAATAGAAATGCCTATACATGTGTACCAAGAGAAATGCATGAGAATATTGATAGCAACATTATTGTAATAGAAAAAAAACAGTAAATAACCCAAATGTCCATCAACAACAGAATGAATAAATTGTGTTATATTCATACAATGGGATTTTAGCAACAATGGAAAAGAGTAAATCACAATTACAAATAACAAGGATACATTTCACAAAAACAATATTGAGCAAAAGATGCTAGATACAAAGAATATGCACATATTATTCCATTTATACAACATTTAAAAATAGTCAAAACTCATCTATGGTAATAAAAGTCAGAATAGTGGTTTATATCATGATGCCGATGACTGAGCAGTATGGAGGAGGCTTCTGGGATGGGGATGATGTTATAGATCTAGATCTGGATGTTGGTTCCATAGGTGTGCTCATTTTGTAGGAAAAAAAATGCCATCAAGCTGTTGGAAATAGATACTCTTGCACATTTTTTACTAAAATTTGACTATATTCCTTTGGAATATTGAAAATTGTACTTATGAAAAATTAAAATATACTTGTCATTTACCAAACAATTCCACTTCTGGGAATCTATCTGTGGTAGTCAATATTGTTTGCATAATATTTCTGGTTTCTACTCTAGGTGTGTGGTAGGCTAGCTCTTCCCAGCTCCCTTGGATTTGGGTATTGCCATGGACTAGCTTTGGCCAATAAAATTTGAGTGGAAGTGACATATCCACAAACAAAATAGAAATGACCAATGACTAGGTAAACAAACAATAAACAAAACAATTAAGTAAATTCAAATATAAATAGTACTGAGAATTGATTTTTTGCCCATTTGCATATAAAAATTAGAAAAAGACCAAACACCATGTTGACAGTAGGGAAAGGAAAAGGGCATTTTTGGGCCCCAAGTCACACATCTGGGAAGTGAGAAAGCTTAAATCAGAACGCAGGACTGTCTATATCCATAGCTCTCTCGTTGGAAAGCATAGACATACCAGTATCAGCTGCTGACTAGTTAGTCATCTATACAGGTAGATGACAAGGAAAATACACCCAGGGTATTTGGGCAAGTAGAGATAGTGGATTTATGAGTTGCACTGTTTAGCCAGGGAAAATTCCATTCTTAACTAAAGATAAGGATGTATGTGTATGTGTTCATATGTGACAGGTTGTGATGTGTAACACAATGAGATATGTCATTTTAAGCTTATTTTTTCTCTGATTATAATACTGTTACTCAAAGAGTGAGATGAAAAGAGAAACACACTCTAAGCAAGTCAGGCAACTCTCTACATCAAGTACATATGCAGGACTCTACTCTCCAGCTCCATGGAGAATTCCATTCTCACTGAAAGATAAGTCACGTGTGCGTATTTAACAAAATAGGATAGGTCAGTTTCCACTTCAATTTTTATTCTGATTTTATAAATGTCCTTTAAAAATCGAATAAGATGCTGAAAATTATAAAGGAGGACCTATATATTATCAGTAATTTCTTCACCCAGAAATATTTATTATTAACATTTAGGTCTGTAAACTTTCAGACTTTTATCCTGCTTGTTGTGAGTTGAATGTGTCCCCACAAATGATATGTTGAAATCCTAATCTCTGTTACCTATGAATGTGATCTTATGTGAAAAGATCTGCACATTCTTATGTGCAGATGTAATCAAACTTAAGATGAGATCACACTGAATTAGGGTGGGCCCTAATCCAATACTGGAAGAAGAGACAGAGAGAAACAGAAGAATGCCATGGGAAGACACAGATGTATGAGGAGATGGCCATGTGAAGACTGAGGCAGGATTTGGAGTCATGTATCTGCCAGCCAAGGACCAGCAACCACTAGAAGCCAGAAGAGGCAAGAATTCTCTCCCTAGAGCCTTCAGAGAGAGCATGGACGTGCCAAAACCTTGATTTTTGACTTCTAGCTTTCATAATTGTGAGAAAATAAATTTATCTTGTTTTAAGCTACTTAGTTTGTGTTATTTTGTTATGGCACCCCTAGGAAACTGATTCCTAAGGGTCCCCTATTCATACAATTTAAATAACTATTTGAAAATCATTTAACAAAAAACAACAGCATGTTTGACAACCTTCATTGTCCATACTATCTACATCATTACTTTGTGAATCACTTGCAGAAGGAATAATTTCTTCATAGCTTCAAAATCGTTTACTACTTTTACTTTTCTGACTACAAGGATAGCATATGTTTCAGATAAACAAATGGTAGGGAAAATCTGTAAAGTAAGATTTAATTGCCCTATGACCTCATACCTAGGCTCCTTTCCAAGATATTCTCTATAAGCAGGTTTCTAAATTACGTTATTCCAGATTTGGTACCAAGAGAAATGGAACTGTCTTTTACTTTCCCTTACTCTCTCAATGAGAACTGCATATGTTTTATTGATGTACTCTATTAGCATAAGAATGCTTATCTGAAGAATTGTCTATAATGGCAAAATACTGGAAACTAATGGTATGTACACCAATAGCTGGATGCTTGAATAACTTGTGCTACATTCATAATATACTATTTTATTCAGCAATTAGAGAAAGAATGAGTTACAGCTATATTAATTACTAGAAGGATATTCATGATGTATTGGTAAGTGAAATGTACACACACTCAATGAATATTGAGAAAAGTGTACGATAACACAGAGTAGGTTATCTGGAGTTTGGAGCTGAGGAAGGACAAGGTTTATGTGTATGTGAAATTTTATTTCTTTTTTGAGAAGATCATTATATTATTCCATTCCATTGCTTGCAGTGAATGCATATTAATTTTATAATTCTGTAAGAACATTCGATTACAGAATGAAAAAATGTACAAATTTGAAAACTTTTTGTTTAATACGGATATATCAGTTGAAGAATACATTTCAAACATTATCATTTGTTACGTTTTACACTTAAACACATTACATAAAAGTAGAAAAAATAACACATTGCATAAGCCCTTGGTATTTAGGGTCATAAACATAATAAATACATTTAATTTAGGAGTTCTCTTACAAAAACTTACTTCTAACACACTCTTCCTTCATCAAAAGGGCCTAATCATCATTCAATAACATAAATTATAAAATTTTATTTATTCAAAAATCCTCATTGAAGACAGATAAAGATAGGGTAAAATTACTTATCAGGAGGTTTTGTAATAGCTTAGGGTACAATTACTTATCAGGAGATTTTGTAATAGCATTTGCAGAAACCAAACAAAAGGATGTTACACAGAGCTCTTTTGAGTGGCTCTTCAGGGTCATTTACTTGTTCTTCCTGTGTGTTTCCTTTTCAGATTTCTATTTCAGCATGTAATTTTGAAGTAAGTCCTGATTATAGAAAATGGTCATTGTTCCACAAAATTTATGACATTTTAGCAAATAAAATAGCCTCTGTCACAGTAATTTTCTTCCTGTCAACACATTGCTATCATCACAGTCTTCACTTTAATTTACCATGGAGACTATAACAGTGTCAATATTTTTCCAGTCTGTTAAAGACTTAGTAAATGATTGAGAACTGTCATAATGTATATGTTACAAGTGGTGCTGCCATGATGTCCATAAGATTGTCTGAAGTAGCTTTCTCACTGGTCATGATCACAGCTTAGCGAGTCGCAATGTTTTTCTGTACCACACATCATTTCAAATAATTAAGTGCTTCTTGTGTGCCAGGAACTGTGTTAAGCATTTTACAAACATATTATTACTCACACTTTAAACCATGCTCAGGGTTTAAACCATTTGTCAGGTAGCAAATGGAAGAGCTAGGGCTAAAATTTAGTTTGTGACTCCAGGTGTACTCTTTAACTACAAGCTATACTACATCCAGTAGTATCTGAGGTATAAACACTGGAGTTCAACAAGTATCTGGTTCTCCTCCATTTAACGGGTACTGGAAAGCTATAATTCCTAGGCCTTTTGTAATTAGTCAGAGTCATATAACTGGTTCTGGCCAAAGGTCTGTGAACAGAAATGATGTATTTAGTTTCCAGGTTGCAACATTTAATTGATAATGTGAAACTCTCTTAGCATCTCTCTTTCCTAGTTGCAGCTGCCGAGGAGGCCCTGTGTTGAGATGCTGGAGCTTTAAATTTGAAGTAGCCTTATTACTTAGTCACCATCTAGGGGGCAGACACTCAGGAGAGTTGCCTGAATCCACAGTGTAATTCGTATGAGTCAGAAACATGCTTTTGTTGTGTTAAACCACTGAGATTACAGGACTGTTTGTTACCATAGGGTAGCTTAGCCTATTCTGATGAATTCAGAAATTGATACTGAAAGTGGAGTATTTTAACAAAACCCTGAAATGTGACATTGGCTAAGTGGTTTTGTGGCAGGATTTTGCAGTGGCAAAAATTTGGTATAACAGTCACCTGCAATGAACTCAACACATAAAATTAAGAACTTCTAACTCTAGAAGAAAAAATTGTGAAAAAAGTGTTAGTAGAAAAGAGCCTGGAAAACAAAATGTTAGTAGTGTTAATAGGAGTGATAGTAGTTCTTGTTGATTGTTGCTGGCTTTGATTGGCAAGACAGTACAAGAATGAGGTGAGATCAGAAAGAATTAGCTGATTTGCATACATAAATAAAGGGGAATAGAGAATACAGAAATTTCAGACCTTGTGTGTTTGAGAAAACCAACTGAATTTCAACTTCAGACTGCAAAAAAAAAAAAAAAAAAAAAAAAAAAAGATTTAGAGCGCTTTCAGGAAAAAATTAGACTAATGGTGTGACACCCTGTAAAACCTTTTAGTTAAATAAAATTACTCCAGGCAAAGATTATCTTAAGGGTATAGTCTTCCCATAGAAGACTAACAGTCTCAGGTTAATCCACATTGAAGTTACAGGAAGATATGGAGGGGCAAGAAAGCAAACAAATGAAAAAACGGGCTACAAATCTGAGAGTTTTGCCTGCAAAAGAATTCTTGGTGTGGTTATTCGCACATGGAGCTGACTGAAACCAAGCCTATTAAGTTTTTGAGACAATTGAACTGTTAAATCATGAGCCTAAACTAAGAAAGCCTGTGACAAAGACTTAAAATAATCTTTGGGTTACCAGGATTAAAACAATTTAGGCCATCAGACACAAAGTAGGCCATCAGACTTAAAACAATCCTTAGTCCATCAAAATTCTGTAGGCAAGAAGCAGGCTGAGAGAAATAGATATCCCAGAAGAGGACATATATTCCATAATGCTCAATTTAGTTACAGCTGAGGAAGATAATGGAAAAGGAAGAACTTACCGAGAGGGTGAATCATGGGTCCACAGAGAACGATGAACAAGAGAACTATTACAGAGAAAAGAATCAAGACCTAATAAATGAATATCTCTAACCTCCCTGGATAAGAGATATTCACAATGCCTGCTACAATTTGCCTCTGTGAATGAGAGTGTTCATTGTGGTTACTCCATCCTTGTTTCACCATTGCATATTGGGTGAGTGGGGGACAGATGACCTATCTTTTTAGTTTATAGGTCTCAGGACCAACGGGAATCACAATTTGACCTGATGGAGAGTACCGTTAATCACCTGGGGATTCTGGACTTTTAAATTGTGACTGAATGGAGTTTGTGGTATCTTCCTTGTAGAAAAGGTGAGTGAGTTTTCCCTGTGGGAAGAATGAAGCAAATATTTTGTGGACTATGATAGAGATAACTGTGTTTACCAATATCTATTTCTCCTTTACTTCCTGAGTATATAGAACATCACATTTACCATCTCTTTTAAGAGCCATGTGACCAGTGTGACATTCACTACTTGGCAGGAGGATTTAATTGCTTTTGTGTTCTCTCTTCCTTTTTTGTGGCAAAAAGATGAGGTCTTGGATTGAGATAGCAGTGCCAAAACCCGAAGCAGCTTAGCTTGTGAGTCACCATTTGGAGGAGAACTGCCCTACAGAGCCAATTGAACATGCTGAGAATATTGGGTTGTTTGTTACCACGATTTGTTTTATTATTTTTCTCAACAGATATGAAACAATTGTTTCTTTAAAAAATAAAAAATTAAGTATAAAAACAAATGGAAAAGATTGTTAAATATTTCCTAAACAATTTCTAAGAATAGGTATCTCCTATGCTCTACAAACTAACCCAGGCACACAGAAATGTATACAGATATTCAATTATTCTTATAAAGTAGTATAACCTTAACACAAACCTGACAAAGATAACTCAGAAAAACAGACTAATTGCATTTATGAATAGAGGTACATAAACCCTTAATAAATGTAGCAAATATTGTGAATTGACCAACCTAACCCTCCATTCTACCCTTCTAATTATAGTTAGGGCTCTGATAGCAAATTAGTTTCTGTCAATTAGATAGACTTGTCTTATATTTGTGAGGTGGAAGTGAGATGGAAGACATCTTTCTGCAACTATTGCTGCTGGCAAGGTCATGGATAGAGAATGACAGCTGTGGCTGGACCCAGTATTCCAGAGTCTGGTCACCAGTTTTATGAGTATGTAAAGGCAATTACAGAGGCCAGTTTAGCATCCTATTGTTTAGTTCCTAGCTTCATGGGCATTGGAAGTAGTTGTGGGTGGCAACAGTAGTGGCTTGAATTTAATGATGCAGTGGCAGCGCTCTGATTTCCACCCTCTAGCTATTACAATAATTTTATAAGCACCTAAATTCCTTTATTAAGTTTCTTTCTTCTTGAAGTATGTAGAGTGACCTCTATTTCTACTTTGATTTGGTAGTATGTGTTCTTGAACTGCAGAGATTTGCATCAGCTCAGAATCAGTGTCCAGTGATACTCTTAATGTTTGGCTATTTCCCTTCTCCTGTGTACACTTGGCCCATTAAATGGTTACAGATTGATAGGCTAGGGGAAATATTTATTGTATATATTTATGGCAGTATTACAGGATCCTACTTCCAGGGTACTTGGCCTTCCCTTCATTCAGTGGGCTCTGGGTTTTAAAATGGCCTAGGTTTGGGAACTGTGAAAGGGCCTGACTTTCTATTTTGGTGACCTAAGTCATGCCTCTGTTCACCAGACTTGAGTTAATTTTTTTTTTTTTTTTTTTTGTATGCAGACCAAACAGAACCTTAGTATGCTGCCCATCTATTTTAATCTTAGGGTTACCATAATCAATTAGCCATTGCAAAAGGTCAGCAAACGTTCTGTCACTTGTTCTCTACTGGTTCAGGATCCTATGATACCCATTGAAATTCAGAAGCCTATTTCTGTGGCAGCAGTTACCTAGTCTCCCAGAGGGCAGCCACTATAGTGATATTATAGTACTCTCCTCTCCAAATAATTTCTCAATTTTTGGTGAAGAAAGTGTCATTTGGGTCCTTTTGGGGGACATAGTTGGCAAGTTAGTGGGTTATACATGATAAACCCATTTTGCCATTCTTACCTTTCTAATTCTTTGGCTTACTTCCTCTACATTGTATCAAGGAATTTAGTGGTGTACACCTTTGAGTACGGGTGTGGCAGGCGCATTCAGCACTCCAAATCAGAATTGCACAACCTTATCTCTGACTTGTCCTATGCATGTCAGCCAGCCTCTGTCTTTGGCTACTCCAGTGTTTGCACAATGGGCCTAGGAATGGAAAAGCCACAATGGTAAGAATTGAGGCTATACATGGGCTGGAACCATGGCCATCCAGCATCTTGATGGCAGGTTGATTACTTCAGACCTTCCTACCACGAAAAATGCAATGATTTGTCCTCAACAGCATTGATACTTTCTCCATATATGGGTTTAGTTTCCTTTCCCTGCCCTCAATATTTCTGTTGGCATCATAATTTGAAGCTTACAAAATGCCTGATTTGTGACAGGGGATCCTGCATAACATTGTAATGAAAGGACCCATTTTACACTGAAGGAAGTGTGGCGATGTGCACCTAATCATAGGATCTACTAGTCCTATAATTTAACATATAACTTAACACCAGGTGATCAAATAAATCAACTGAATGGCCTGTTAATGGCTCAGCTAAGGCACCAGATAGAGGATAACACCTTGCAGAGTTGGAATACTGTCCTCCAGGATGAGGTATATGTACTCATATACTAATAACGGATATGCAGTGCTGTGTTTCTAATAACTAGACTCCATAGGTCTGGGAATTGATCCAATAACCTACTTATACAATTTGTGCTTTTTGTTTCTACATACTCAGGCTCTGCTAAATTAGAGGTTCTGCTTTTCAAGGAGAAATGCTTCCATCAGGGGGCACTTTAAGAGTTCTACCAAACCTGAAGCTACAATGACCTCTTGAGCAGTTTCTGCTCCTGATTTTGGTAGACCAGGAGGCAAAGAAAGGAGTTACTCTGCTAGTAGAGATAATTGTCTCTGATTATCATTAGGATTAGGGTTGCTGCTACATAATGAAGGCAAGGGTCACAACAAATGTGTAGAAAAGTTGTGTTGCAGAGAAAATAGTAATTTTAACATAACCATTGAAATAAGAAAATAATTTATAATTAGATATTTAATAATCTCCCACTACATAACTACATATTGCTTCCACATACCATTCCGTTTTTAACCAGTGATATTCCTGGTGGATATCTTTCAACATTTGTCAGGACAAAATCCATGTGATACTGAAATATCTGTGGTGTAAGGGTTGGTTTATTTTTTCATATAAAAATATGGAACATATGCAGCTTATCAATATGTACATATTTACTTTCAAGATCACTTCATGAGCATCCATGCCAAAATAAATATGCATTTGTTTATGTTCAATTCAAGCTCTAAGCCTCAGGGGATGCATCATGGTGAGCATAAATGGGTGACATTGACAATCTTTCTAAATTCTTCCATTAAGTCCTTCACTATAGGATTATACGGGGTTTCTAGAAGCTGAAAAACTTGCTAATATCCCGTAGCCAAACTCTCATAGTTTTAATAATGGTATTGTAGATTGTAAATATTTTGTTGGATGTTATCACTAATGTTTCTTATGAGTTCACTATTTTGAGCTTGTTCTAGGTACTGAGCTAGCCCTGCTTATGAGGCTCCACTTGAAGTTGTCAAATAGCAAAATGATGATTTATGGTAACTGGAGCAACTTTGCTACTTGTTGATACAGTTGGACCTTAGTAACCCACTTGGACTTCCTTCAGAAAATTGAGAGAAACCTGGAATCTAAACATAGCCAAATGAAATAGTGTTAATCTTTACTAATGATAGTAACATTTTCAAGATTAATATCTTGTGTGTTTATAAGTAGTCTCTAATTTGGAAATAACTATGGCGTTAAACTTTTGCCTTGATAGCTGTAATAATGGACATTTTCTTATTTTTTATTATACTTTAAATTCTAGGGTACATGTGCACAATGTGCAGGGTTGTTACATAGGTATACGATTATATATTGCTACTATATTGTTCCTGTCTTTACGCTCGTGTGTATTCAATGTTTAGTTCCCACTTATAAGTGAAAATATACAGTACTTGGTTTTCTGTTATTGTGTTAGTTCACTTAGGATAATGGCCTACAGTTCCATCTATGTTGCTTCAGAGGACATGATTTTATTCTTTTTTATGGCTGTGTAGTATTCTATGGTGTATATGTACCACATTTTCTTTATCCAGTCCACTGTTGATGGGAACCTGGGTTGATTCCATGTCTTTGTTATTGTGAATAGTGCTGCAATGAACATATGGGTGCATGTGTCTTTTTGACAGAACGAATTATTTTCCTTTGGGTATGTACCCAGTAGTGGGATTGCTGTGTTGAATGATAGTTCTATTTTAAGTTCTTTGAGAAATCTCCAAACTGCTTTCCACAATGGCTGAACTAGTTTGTATTCCTACCAACAGCATAATAGTGTTCCTTTTTGTCTATAGCCTTGCCAGGATCTGTTGTTTTTTGAATTTTTGATAATAGCAATTCTGACTGGTGTGAGATGGTGTCTCGTTGTGGTTTTGATTTGCATTTCTCTGATGATTAGTGATGTTGAGCTTTTTTATATGATTGTTGACCACTTGTATGTCTTCTTTTGAGAAGTATCTGTTCATGTCCTTTGCCCATTTTTGGGGGGTTTTGCTTGTTGATTTGTTTAACCTCTTAGTAGATTCTGGATTTTAGACTTCTGTCAGGTGCATAGTTTGCAAATATTTTCTCCCATTGTGTGGGCTGTTTACTCTGTTGGTAATTTCTTTTGCTGTGCAGAAGCTCTTTAGTCTAATTAGGCCCCACTTGTCAATTTTTATTTTTGTTGCAATTGATTCTGGGGACTTAGCTACAAATTCTTTGCCAAAGCCTATGTTAAGAAGGGTACTTTCTAGGTTTTTTACTAGGATTTTTATAGTGTGAGTTCTTACATTTAAATCTTTAATCCATTTTGAGTTAATTTTTATTTATGCTGGGGTCCAGTTTCATTCTTCTGCATATGGCTAGCCAGTTATCCCCATCCAATTTATTGAATAGGGAGTCCTTTTCCCATTGCTTGAAGTAAAACACTTTCAATGTATTGTTTATAATACAGCATTTCATAATTTCTCACTCCATAGCTTTCTACATATATCCCATTTTACTCCTAGTTTCAACTGCATGGGTATCATTCAAATACATTTGTCACATACACAGAAAAATACACACACATTAAGATTCCACTGAAGTGCAAGGCATGGGGTGGTTTATTTTGTTTTATTAATTTTGTCATATTAATTTATTTTCATATTTCATCATTAGAACATTGTTTGTCCATAACTATGAAACCAGTTTACTCTTCAGAACACTTTACAGACAGCCACCCATGCCAATATGTGTATATTGCTAGACAAATATATAGATATATAGATATAGGTAGTTGATTTTAAAATGAACCTCTGGAAACCATAAATAATGACTTGTGGGAAGAATTAATTGCTGCTAATTGGAATCTTGATTTTTTAATGTGAGATTCAAATTTATCTAACAGTATTTTATGCATTCATTTTACTCCATTGTGCTCTTCATCATAGTTTTAGCCAATGCCATATTTTTTTAAAAAATGTATGACCAACTATGTACTGTGGTGCCTGCTACTGCTAGTACTCCTTAGTAGACACCTTTGATCAGTAAATATCTAGGTGGTTAAAAGTGGTAGTTCATGTTGAGCCTAACTAAATATTGCCTAGGTAGGCAAATATCAGTTGCAGTAACTGGAGCAACTTTGCTGCCAGTTGATACAATTGGTTCGTGGCAGCCTCATATATTCCACTCAATCACTGGGTATTAAGCTTGGGTTATAGAATAGTGATTTTTAAATATTTTAAAACTAGACTTTATTTTTAAGAGCAATTTAAGATTTACAGAAAAATTTAGTGGAAGTTGCAGAAGTTCTCCACACATGTTTAACCTCCCCCATTATCAATATCCTCCACCAGAGTGGTACATCTGTTAAATTGACAAATCTACATTAATGCATCATTATTGTCTAGAGCCCATAGTTTACATCAGGGCTCTCTCCATACATTCTATGGGCTTGGACAAATGTATGACATATTTATCATTATAATATCATACAGAGTATTTTTACTGCCATAAAATTCTTATGTACTCCACCTATACACCCCTTTCTGTAGCTTAACCTGGCAACCACTGATTTTTTTACTGTCTCCATAGTTCTGCCTTATGTAGAACATCATATAAGTGAAATCATATACTATGTAGCCTTTTCATATTGGCTTATTTCACTTGCATATGAATTTAAGCTTCTTCCATGTCTTTTCATGGCTTCATAGCTCATTTCCTTTTAACACTGACTAATAATCCCTTGTCTGGATGTGTCACAATTTGTCTTTTCACCTATTGAAAACCACCTTGGTTGCTTTCAAGTTTTGGCAACTATGAATAAACTGGCTATGAACATCCATGGGCAGGTTTTTGTGTGGACATAAGATTTCAACTCCTTTGGATAAATACCAAGGAGCATGATTGTTGAATTTTATGCTAAGAGTATGTTGAATTTTATAAGAAACTGCTAAACTATTTTCAAAAGTGGCTATACCATTTTGCATTCCTGCCAGCAGTATATATATGAAACTTTCTGTTGCTCCACATCCTCACCAGCATTTAGTGTTTCAGTGTTCTGGATTTTGGCTATACTATTACATATATGGTAATATTGCACTGTTGTTTTAATTGGGATTTTTTTACTTGGGATGACATGTCATGGGGAGCGGCTTTTCATATACTTATTTCTATTTGTATAGCTTCTTTGGTAAGGTGTCTGTGTAAGTCTTTAGCCAGTTTTTAAATTGGGCTGTTCATTTTCTTATTGTTGAGTTTTAAGGGTTCTTTGAATATTTTGGAGAACAGTCTTTTCCCAGATGTCTTTTGCAAATATTTTTTCCCAGCATCTGGCTTGCTTTTCATTCTCTTGACAGTATCATTCACAGAGCAGAAATTTTTAATTTTAATACATTCTAGCTTATCAATTCTTTCTTTCATGGATTGTATCTTTGGTTATGGAACAGTGGTGTTTAAATTTTTTAAAATTAAACTATTTTTAAGAGCAGCTAAAGATTAACAGAAAAACTGAGTGGAAGGTACAGAAGATTCCCAAATACTCCCTTCCCCATACATGCATAACCTCCCTTATTATCAACATCTTTCACCAGAGTGGTACATTTGTTAAACTGACAAACTTACATTAATGCATAATTATTGCCCAGAGTCCATACTTTGCATTAGAGC
This sequence comes from Chlorocebus sabaeus, assembly GCF_047675955.1. Classification (NCBI taxonomy): domain Eukaryota; kingdom Metazoa; phylum Chordata; class Mammalia; order Primates; family Cercopithecidae; genus Chlorocebus; species Chlorocebus sabaeus. Next base: position 46,786,651 of record NC_132933.1, read on the forward strand.
TCTCCAAATCCAAAAAGCCATTGCCAAACCTAAGGTTATCTTGATTTTTTCCTATATGTTTTTAGGAATTTTATAGTTTTGATTTTGTATTTAGCTCTGTGATCCATTTTGAGTTAGTTTTTGTGAAGGCTTAAAGTCTGTGTCTGAATTTATTTATTTATTTATTTATTTATTTATTTATTTAGTATTTGAGTATCCAGTTCTTCCAGCATTATTTGTTGAAAACCCTATCTTTTCCCCTGTATTTATAGTGCCTTTGCTCCTTTGTGAAAGATCAGTTTACTATTAATATATCTATGTCTATCTATTTCTGGGCTCTCTATTCTGCTCCATTGGTCTGTTTGTTTATTCTTCCACCAATACCACACTTTGTTGATTGCTGCAGCTTTATAATGAGTCTTGAAGTTGGTTAGTGTCAGTTCTCCAACTTTGTTCTTCTCTTTTAATATTGTGTTGGCTACCCTGGATCTTTTGCTTCTCTCTATAAATATTAGAATCAGTCTGTCAAAATGTACAAAATAACTTCCTAGAATCTTGACTGTGATTGCATTAAATCTGTAGATCAAGTTGGGAAAACCCGACATCATAACAATATAACAATATTGAGTGTTCCTATCCATGAACATAGAATATCACTTCATTTATTTAGTTCTTTAAATTATTTTAGTAGTTTTCCTCATACAGAAGTTACACATATTTTGTTAGTTTTATACCTAAGTATTTCATTTTGGGGTTGCTAATGTAAGTAGTAGTGTATTTTTAATTTCAAATTCCACTTGCTTATTGCTGGTATATAGGAAACTGATTTACTTTTGTATTATATATTAACCCTGTGCCTTGGAACTTCACTATAATTACTTGTTAGTTCCAGGAGTTTTTTGTTGAGCATTTTAGGTTTTAATCGTAGACAATAATGTCATCTATTAATAAATATAGTTTTATTTCTTACTTCCCAATCAGCATATCTTAATGTCCTTTTCTTGTCTTATTCCATTGGCCAGAGCTTCCAGTATGATGTTGACAAGGAATGGTGAAAGGAGCTACCCTTGCCTTGTTCCTGAACTTAGTGGGAAACCTTCTAGTTTTTTTTTACCATTAAGTATGATGTTAGCTGTAGGTTTCTGTAGATATTCTTTATCAAGTTGAGAAAGTTCCTCTCTGTTCCTAGTTTAGTGAGAGTTTTTATCATGAAAAACATTTGTCAAATGCTTTTACTGTGTCTATTGATATGATATGTGATTTTTCTTCTTTGTCTTATTGATGTGATAGATTATATTGAAGTGATTTTCAAATGTTGAACCAGCCTTGCATACCTGGGATAAATTCTACTTGGTGGTGGTGTATACTTCTTTTTACACATTATCGGATTTAATTGACTAATATTTTGTTGAGGATTTTGCAACAGTGTCTAAGAGAGATGTTGGTGTGAAGTCATTTTCTTAGATTGTCTGTGTCTGCCTTGGTGTTAGGATGATATTGGCTTTGTAGAATGAGTTAAGAAGTATGTCCCCTGCTTTTATCTTTTAAAGGAGATTGTAAAGAATTGGTATAATTGTTCCTTAAATGTTTCGTAGAATTCTCTAGTGAACCCATCTGGGCCTGGTGCTTTCTGTTTTAGATGATTATTATTGATTCAATTTCTTTAATAGATATAAGCCTATTCATATTGTCGATTTATTCTTGTGTGAGTTTTGGCAGATTATGTCTTTCAAGGAATTGACCCACTTCATCTGTTATGAAATTTGACCTATTTATCATTATGTTATGCCCATCTTTATCCCTCATAATTTTCTTTGGTGTAAAGTCAGCTCTAATATAGGTTCTTTTGTTTTCTTTTGATTAGTATTGGCATGGTATATCTTTCTCTATCTATGTACTTTAAATCTATATGTATTTTTATATTAAAAATCAGTTTCTTGTAGAATACATACAGTCTACAAGTGTCTTATTTCTTGGTCTACTTCTTTCTTTTTAAAACTCTTATATTTTAGGTTCAGAGGTACATGTGCAGGTTTGTTATATAGATAAACACACGTCATAGGGGTTTGTTATACAGACGATTTCATCACCCAGGTATTAAACCTAGTACCCAATAGTTATTTTTACTGCTCCTCTCCCTTCTCCTACCCTCTACCCTCAGGTAGGCCCCAATGTCTGTTGTTTCCCTCTTTGTGTCTACGTGTTCTCATCTTTTAGCTCCCACTTATAAGTGAGAACATGTAGTATTTGATTTTTTGTTCCTGTGTTAGTTTGCTAAGGATAATGGCCTCCAGCTCCATTCACGTTCCTGCAAAGAACATGATCTTGTTCTTTTAATGTCCACACAGTATTCCATAGTGTATATGTACCACATTTTTTTTCCATTCCCCATTGCTTGTTTTTGTTGCTTGTTTTTGTTGAAGATCAGATGGTTGTAGGTGTGTGGCCTTATTTCTGGGTTCTGGTCTCTTTATTCTGTTCCATTAGTCTACGTGTCTGTTTTTGTATCAGTATCATACTGTTTTGGTTACTGTATCCCTGTGGTATAGTTCAAAGTCAGGTAGCGTGATGCCTCCAGCGTTGGTTTTTTTGTTTGTTTGTTTTCTTTTGTTTATTTATTTTATTATTATTATTATTTTTTGCTTAGGATTGCCTTGGCTATTCAGGGTCTTTTTTGGTTCCATATGAATTTTAAAATAGCTTTTCTAGTTCTGTGAAGAATGTCATAGGTAGTTAAATAGGAATAGCACTGAATCTATAAATTGCTTTGGGCAGTATGGCCATTTTAATATTGATTCTTCTTATCCCTGAGCATGGGATATTTTTCCATGTTCTTGTGTTACCTCTGATTTCTTCATGCGGTGTTTTGTAGTTCTCCTTGCAGAGATCTTTCACCTCCCTGGTTAGCTGAATTCCTTGGTATTTTATTCTGTTTTTAGCATGAGATTCTTTTGTGAATGGGATTGCATTTCTGATATGGCTCTTGGCTTGACTGTTGTTGATATACAGGAATGCTAGTGATTTTTGTATGTTTATTTTGTATCCTGAAACTTTGCTGCAGTTCTTTATCAGCTTAAGGAGCTTTAGAGCCAAGACAATGGGGTTTTCTATATATAGGATCATGTCACCTACAAACAGGGAGAGTTTGAGTTCCTCTCTTTTTATTTGGATGCTCTTTATTTCTTTCTCTTGCCTGATTTCTCTGGCCAGGACTTCCAATACTGTGTTTAACAGGAGTAGTGAGAGACGGCATCCTTGCCTTGTGCCAGGTTTCAAGGGGAATTCTTCCAGCTTTTTCCCATTCGATATGATGTTGGCTATGGGCTTGCCATAGAAAGCTCTTATTATTTTGAGGTATCTTCCTTCAATACCTAGTTTATTGAGAGTTTTTTTTTTTTTAACGTGAAGTGATGTTGAATTTTATCAAAAGCCTTTTCTGCATCTATTGAGATAATCATCTGGTTTTTGTCTCTAGTTCTGTTTATGTGATGAATCACATCTATTGATTTGTATATGTTGAACTGACCCTGCACCCCAGGAATAAAGCCTGCTTGATTATGGTGGGTAAGCTTTTTGATGTCCTCCTGGATTCAGTTTGTGTTGAGGATTTGTGCATCAATGTTCATCAAGGATATTGGCCTGAGGTTTTCTTTTTTTGTTGTGTCTCTGCCAGATTTTGTTATCAGGATGATGCTGGCCTCATAGAATGAGATGGAGAGGGGTCCCTCCTCCTCAATTTCTTGGAAGAGTTTCAGTAGAAGTGGTACAAGTTCTTCTTTGTACATCTGGTAGAATTCGGATGTGAATCCTTCTGGTCCTGAACTTTTTTGGTTGGTGAGCTATTTATTACTGATTCAGCTTCAGAGCTCATTATTGGTCTGTTCAGGGATTAATTTTCTTCCTAAGTTTCAATCTTCAGAGGGTGCATGTGTCCAGGAATTTATCCATTTATTCTACATCTTCTAGTTTGTGTGCATAGAGGGGTTCATAACATTCTCTGATGATTATTTGTATTTCTGTGAGGTGAGTGCTAATGTCCCCTCTGCTGTTTCCAATTATCTTTATTTGGATCTTCTCTCTTTTCTTCTTTACCAGCCTAGCTAATGGTCTATCTTAATTTCTTTTCAAAAAATAAACTCCTGGATTTGTTGATCTTTTGGATGTTTCCCTGTGTCTCAGTCTCCTTCAGTTTAGCCCTGATTTGGGTTATTTCTTGTCTTCTGCTAGCTTTGGGGTTGGTCTTCTCTTGCTTCTCTAGTTCTTTTAATTGTAATATTAGGTTGTTAATTTGGGATCTTTCTAACTTTTTGATGTGGGCATTTAATGCTTTAAATTTCCCTCTTAACACTGCTTTACCTGTGTCCCAGACATTCTGGTATGTTACTTTCTTTGTTCTCATTAATTTCAAAGAACTTCTTGATTTCTGCCTCAATTTCATTATTTACCCAAAAGTCATTCAGAAACAGACTGTTTCATTTCCATGTTTTGAATGATTTTCTTAGTCCTGAATTCTATTTTTACTGTGCTGTGATCTGAGAGTGTAGTTGATACGATTTCGGCTCTTTCGCATTTGCTGAGGATTGTTTTATATCCAATTGTACAGTCAATTTTATATGCCATGTGGCAATGAGAAAAATGTGTATTCTGTTCTTTTGGGGGTACAGAGTTCTATAAATGTCTATCAGATCCATTTGGTCCAATGTGGAGTTCAGGTACTGAATATCTTTGTCAATTTTCTGCTTCAATGATCTGTCTAGTACTCTCAGTGGGTGATGAAGTTTCCTACTATGATTGTGTGGGAGTCTAAGTCTCTTTGAAGGTCTCTAAGAACTTGTCTTTTGAATCTGGGCACTCCTGTGTTGGCTGCATATATATATATAGGATAGTTATGTCTTCTTGTTGAATTGAACCCTTTACTGTTATGTAATGACCTTTTTTGTCTTTTTTGAACTTTGTTGGTTTAAAGTCTGTTTTGTCTGAAGTTAGGATTGCAATCCCTGCTTTTTTCTGTTTTCCATTTGCTTGGTAGATTTTTCTCCATCCTTTCATTTTGAGCCAATATGTGTCATTGCATGTGAGATGGTTCTCTTGAAGACAGTATACCATTGGGTCTCAATTGTTTACCCAACTTGGAACTCTGTGCCTTTTAAATTGGGGCATATAGCCGGTTTACCTTCAAGGTTAGTAGTGATATGTGTGGATTTGATCCTGTCATCCTGTCATTAGTTGATTATTTTGAAGACTTGTTTGTGTGGTTGCTTTATAGTATTACTGGTCTGTGTACTTAAGTATGTTTTTGTAGTGGCTGATAATACCCTTTTCTTTCCACAGTTAGTGCTTCTTGCAGGAGCTTTTGTAAGGCAGGTCTGATGATAATGAATTCCCTCAGCATTTACTTGTCTGAAAAGGATCTTATTTCTCCCTCACTTATGAAGCTTTGTTTGGCCAGACATGAAATTCTTGGTTGGAATTTCTTTTCGTTAAGAATGTTGAATATTAGCCCCCGGTCTCTTCTGGCTTATAGGGTTTCTGCTGAGAGATCTGTGTTAGTCTGATTGATTTCCCTTTGTAGGTCACCTGTCCTTTCTCTCTAGCTGCCTTTATTTTTTTATTCTGACCTTGGAAAATCTGATGATTATATGTCTTGTGGATGATCTTCTTGGGAAATATCTTGTAGGTGTTCTCTGTATTTTCTTATTTGAGTGTTGCCCTGGCTAGCTAGGCTGGTGATGTTCTCATGGATGATATCCTGAAATATGTTTTCCAAGTTGCTTCCTTTCTCCCCATCTCTTTCAGAGCCTTCAGTGAGTCACAGGTTTGGTCTCTTTACATAATCCCATAATTCTTGGCAGTTTTGCTCATTCCTTTTTAATCTTTATTCTTTATTCTTGTTTAACTGTTTTACTTCAGAAAGCCAGACTTCAAACTCTGAGATTTTTTCCTCAGTTTGGTCTATTCTGCTGTTAATGCTTGCAATTGCATTATCAAATTTTTGTAGTGTGTTTTTAAGCTCTATCAGGTCAGTTACATTGTTTTCTATACTGGCTATTTTGTGTGTTAGTTCCTATATCATTTTATTGTCATTCTTAGCTTCCTTGGATTGAGTTGCAATGTTCTCCTGCGTCTGAATGATCTTCATTCCTACCCATATTCTTAATTCTACTTCTGCCATTTCAGCTATCTCAGCCTGGTTAAGAACCTTTGGCCTAGTTGAGAACCCCTGCTGGAGAATTAGTGTGATTGTTTAGAGGAAAGAAATCACTCTGGCTTTTTGAGTTGTCAGAGTTCTTGCACTGGTTCTTTGTCATCTTTGTGAGCTAATGGTGCTTCAGTCATTGAAGTTGCTCTCCTTTGGATGTGTATTTTTTCTTGTATTATATTTGAAGACCTTGGGGGTTTGATTGCAGTATTTCATGGACTCAGTCGACTGACTTCTTTTCTGGAAGATTTTAAGAGGCCAGTGCTCAGCTCGGAACTCCCAGACTGCATGTTCTAACTCTGTTAGACTGGTACCAGACCCCAGCTTTGTTTTCTCACTCCTCGAGAGTAGGAACCTGCTGCACTGTAGGGGCCAAGTTGCTCCTAGACTGTTGGTCACAACACTCCAATGGGTGGTGCCAGTCAAAGCAATCTGTAGGGCAGTGGCAGTGGAATTCATCCTCGTTTGTATGTGTCAGCAGCAGCAGCAACGTGATGGGGTGCATGCTCCTTGACTGTTGCAGGGTGCTAGTGGGTGCTTGGTTGCTGACCTCCATGTGGGCATTTGTAGCAGTAGCAGTGGTAACACAGCTTGGGGAGGCAGGTGGCTTTCGCTGGTGATTGTGCATGCATTCACATTGGTGGTGGTGTCAGCATGGGAACAGGGTGCTTGTGGGCATAGGACTGTGTGCACCCTCTATGCTCATTCATGCAGGCAGCAGTGGCCACTTAGGAGGAGGGAGGATCCATTGTTCTCTGTGTCATGTTTCTCAGTGGAGGCAGTGTTGGCACAGGGCTGGGCTCTGGCAGGGGCGAGACTGACAGGCTCCAGATGACAATGATGGTGTAGTCAGGAAGGAGGTACAGGGTGCAATCACTCTGGTTACAGTGGCAAGGCAAGGTGCATATGCACATGAGCACTATCAGGGAAGGGAAGGCAAGGTCCAACTGTGCACACACTTGCTGGCAAAGTGATGTGGGGGGTGGCTGTGGGTAAGCGCATTCAGGTAAGGTAGCACAGGGGAGGCTGAAGTAGGGGGAGGGCAGGGGTGGACTGGTGCATATCTGCAGAGGCCACTTTGCTGGAGCACTCTGCCAGCCAGGCATAGTCTTCCAGTGGAAGAGCTATAATCTAGGATCCCAACGGGATCTTGGGGGCTTTACTGTAGGCAAATATGGCCAGGCTTGTGCCCCAACAGAGGCCAGCAGTCTGAGGTGTGCTCAGGTTAGACTGGCACCATCTCAAGGGCAAGAATGCCCTGCAGAATTCAGGACCAATAGTTCCCCTAGGATTGAAGTCTGCCATGGGAGAAAGTTGAGCCTAGTCAGATGGGCATCTCTGGATGTGCTGTACTACAGACACTCTGGCATCAAACACTCTGGACTTTTGCACTGGCTGGAGTTCTGCCCCTACCATTTCTCTAACCATCTCTCCCTGCCAACTCAAGTGTCTGTGGTGGTCAATGGTTCTGCCAGGATTCTCGAGGCCTGTGGCAAGAGTAGATTTCTCCTTGCCTGTTCAACTCTCCCCTTCTGCAAGAGTCGTTTGGGACCAGGAATGAGGCCCTGTGTACAGCAGCCCCTTGCAGAGTTCCCAGCTTTCTCCCACTTCAGTCCAGCATTTGTGTCTTCCCACCATTTGCTCATAATGTCTTCCCTCTGAAAATCTGCTAGGAGTGTGCCAGTTTTCCTGATGTCCCAGTCTCTTGGTGGCCAATGTTCCTCCTTGCTGTGTCTAGTCAACCATTTTGGAGAGACTCAGAGAGATAAGGTTTCTGTAGTTCTCTAACATGGCATCCCTATACAAATTCTGTTGAGCAGCATCGAGGCATTGCCACTCCTCCAGAGAGAATTCTATGGCCACATCCCTGAATGTCTACAGTCCCTGCAGGTCACAGGGTCACAGAGGCTAGACCTCTAGGAGCAGAAGACACAGAGTAGTGAAGATGAGACCTGGAGCTCTGGCTGCAGTGAGAAACCCCTATATATTCTTAATGTAGTACTGAAGCTGGCAGTGTTTGAAATCAAATGCTTCACAAAATGCCATGCACATGGTAAATATTCAAATGCAGGAATTGCTGTTACTACTTCTACTACTGCTGCTCCTACTGCTACTCCTACTACTACTACTGCTACTACTACTACTAGAGCTAGAAACTGCTGGAGGCAAGGTTGAACTCATGTCTCCTGACTGAGCTCAGTTCTTTTTGTTTCCATTGCTGCTTTGCATATAATAAGAACACAATTAACAGTGGACAGTGGAATATTTGATTCCACTTTCTTTTCCTCCTTCTGCATCCTCTTTTGGAGTCATGTGGCCAGGGGAGGGCATAGGGGATTTTAGTGAGCAAAAGACAGGACTGGTTTTTCCCCCTGAGCAGACATATATGTGTGCAGCACCAGAAGTCTAGTGTTGGAAGCTACCTTTAACATCATTTCCTCTGCAAATGATTTCTACAGCACCATTAGGAGGTTCACCCAGCTCTGCCTGTCTACACCCTTCTTCAAAAAGCTGCCAGTCCCAGCACTGTTTAGCCCAGTAGTGAGAACTTTCTTCTGATGCCTTTTGGTACTTTTGCCTTATTCTTCCTGATGAAAAGACAGTTTTTCTAGCAGGGACAGGGAGCATTCCAGCTCTGACAATCCTCTTTCTCTCTTGTTTTACATGAGGGATCTGGCAGCCAAAGCAATCACCCAAATTTCCATGCTTATCACTTTTCACTCTGTTCCTTTTGGCTTTGGTTTTGGGTATTGGCTTTGAAAATATCATTTTGCCATTAATGCTGGGATTAATGAGTAACTAAGAGTAGCTAGTTTTACAATACAGAATATGTTATAGAGATGAAAAGGTTTTTCTTTCTGAGACATGCAAATGGCTTCTTGGACATGCTTTATAAGTACATTTTTTTTTCTTTTTCTTTTTGGGAACTTTTAACATCTCTATCAGCAAGTCAAGAGTTCCAAATCACTATGAGGTCTGAACTGCTAGCTCCAGGATCCAAGGCTTAAGTGTAACCATCTGATCATTGGCTTCCTACCTGTCTCAGCAACTTTTACAGAAAGAGAACTATGGTTACAATACGGAGACTGGATAAAGTGTGAAAGAAATGAAGATGAGAAGGAGGAAATAGAAGACAATGTGGCCTGTTTGGAGCTGATGCAGTAGTTCAGGCCTTGGACTTGATGCAGTGGCAGCAGGAATGGAAAGAAGGGAGTTTTAAGGTATTTAGAAAGTAATATTCACAGGGCATCATGACTCATTAAATGTGGGCAATAAGAATGAAGAAAACCCCTAACACAATGCCTAGGTTTTTGGCATGAGGGTTTCAGCAGACAGTGATATGATTGCCTGAAAATGTGGAACAAAGGAGAAGGAGAAGGCTTGAGGGTATGATGAGTTTACTTTTGGAAACTTTGAGATTGAGATATGTGTGGACCATCCTGGTGGATATATCTAATAGGCAGCTGGATAAATGTCTAGGAACACAGGAGAGCAATCTGAGTTAGAGATATGTAGTTTTGTGAAGTAGAAGTTGAGTTTCTGGGAGTGGATTATATCACCCAGTAAGAGGATAGAGGTCTAAGGAAGGAGCCCTGTCCTGACTCCATGGATCTCTTCACTCTGACCATTCATGTCCATGGTTGTTGGTGATTTCACAACTGACCCCCTTACTCCATTGCCTTGTACTCTTCCAAGTTCAGAGCATGTAACACCGTATCTTTCTGGCTTCCTCACTAGCAATTTAGAATTAACGCACATGGATATTAAGAGTAATAGTGTTAAATGCCTTGCAACTTAAAATGACTCTTTAGATGATAACGATGATAAGAGAAATCTAAAATGTAGAGTTACATCTTTATCTTCTTCTTGTTCAAAACTACTTCTGTGGCTTCAATGCATTGCACAAATGCATGGATTCCAACATGTGATCTTGCACATGGCTCCACAAACTCCCACCCTTCCTTCCCAACAAAACACATATTGTGAAAATTGTTCTCCTTTTTCTTTCAGTTGAAGAAAGTATGAATCTTTTCTCATCTCATCTCTTATAGATTTTATCTTAAGAAAAAGCCAAATTAAAGAAAAACACAATCCAAAATTCTAATCTACAGATAATAGTGTATGCCAAGGGAATACTAGTTTTACCTAAGGATTCCTCCTTCTTCAAAAGGCTGCCTCTGATTAAAATAAAAAGTGCTTCAATTTCCATGAATTTAATTTACTCTCAGCAATTTCATAATTTTGCTATTACATCTAAATGAGAGGCCATGGCATTATTTCCGTGCCCCAGCAAGCCACTTCTCCTACTCCCTGCCCACGTGAGATGAATCATCAGTTTTTCAAGGGAAAGAGACATCCACCACCCAGCCACTGGTGAATGCATCATCAAAATTTGCTATTGTTTTTAAACTCAAGGTAGGAGATTATTATGTTTCTCTGGCTAGGAGTATTTCATTCAACAAAGTTCCCCTAATGGTTCTCTTACCTCATCTCTTATAGAGTACCTTTCTTCTAAAATGTCACCATTCCTCTATCTGGTTCTCTTGGTACTTGAGCTTCATGCTACAACTCACTGTGCATCACCTAACAACTCTGAAGGCAAAGTAATCACCTACCACTTGTCCCAACAAAATGCTACTCTGTATAAAATGTCATTAATTAATTCTGACTTTGCATTCAACCTGTATTGGGGTTCATTGCAGATAACCCACATAGAAACACTTTCTTTTCTCTTGTGAGCATTTTTGCAGTTTTGGCCATGCTTTCCCTTGAGGCCTGCTCCAGAACCCAAACTCAGATCCTGGGGTGTTTGTGATTCAACCTCACAGGCACCTCAATGATAGAGATCTTGCATGGCTTTCCCTCCTTTGAGGCATACTCCAGGACTCAAACTCAGATCCTGGGGTGTTTGGGATTCAACCTCACAGACACATCAATGATAGAGATCTTGCATGGCTTCCAGCACATGATCTATTCACTGAATTTTCCAAAGCAGAAGCTAGAAGTGCAAATGGGAAACACTCTCTTCGTTGGAAAGTGGTTGGAACCACTTTCAAAGTTATTGGATGATGTGAAAACATGTCAAAATCCTCTCTGAGATCTACTTCCCCAATGTTTCTGGATTCCAGTAGGAGATAAAAGGTAATATGGAAAGGAAAGCCAAAGGAAAAGTTGTAAGCCTTATCCACACCCTCAAGCTGAGCTTCATCATGGTCTTCTTAGTGAACTCGATTTGCTTTAAAGGTAAAGCCCTAAGTGTCAATTTTAAGATCAATGTTAAGATCAATGTTAATTTTTCAGCAACACTTCATAGTTTCCAATGTATAAATATTTCTCCTTCTTAGTTCTATAGTAAGTATTTTACTTTTTATGATGCTGTTGTAAATACAATTATTTTCTTAATTTCCTTTTCAGATTGTTAGTGTAATTTATTCACATAATATCTTGTATATATTTTTTCTGTATTCTAATAAGACTCCATTCTAAATGTTGTATCCGTGTTCCACTTGCTCAAATAGGAATCGCCTGGTTAGTCTGTATTTTTGTCTGTACTGTTACTGAAGTTTGTTACCTCCCTATCTGCATATCCTTTGACAACTACATTTTGCCTGTATATGCCATCCCCTCCATCCACCAAACTAGATTTTGTCTCAGAAAATATGTATTCAAAGCCCCAGTGTTATAATTTGGTACATAAAAGAGCATAAGTATTAATGACATAGTGGCTGAAATTCTAGCCATAAGGTGAAACCTTTTAGCAGAAGTGTGAAAGTGCTGTTGCAGATACTGTACTTTTCATTTGTAATAAATATATGCTATTTAAAAATATGTGTCCCATAACCATTTAAAATTTTTTCTCATCAGACCCACTTGCATGTAGGTTTGCTTACTCTAGGTCTAGTTCACACTTTGGTGGTATAGATAAAAAATTGGAATCCCAGAGAGGAAAAGTAACTTGTGACTCAGAAAATTAATTGATAACGTTGAGTTTGGTTTCACTGATGTTATATTACAATTTTGGCTTTGCTACTTACACAGTTTTGTGACATTGGGGCAGATGCTTAAAACTTGCATAACTTATTTTCCTCATTTGTCAAATGGGAGTGTAATAATATTCATGTCATCAGGTTTTTGTAAACACTCACTGCAGCAAAGCATTTAATGTGCTTATCATAGAGCCTGACACTTGATAAGAGCCCTGTTAACGTAAGTTGTTTCAATCATGTTGATCAACATCAGACAGTGGGGCTGGTGTAAATTTCATTTGGAGGTTGGTGAAATGAAAGAAGATTTTTTCTTATTCAAATTCATGCATCCTTTGAATTTTACTCTTAGACCTTTTTAAAGGGTTTGTAGACCCTAGGTTAAAATCTCCACCTTAGGAAAGTACCTTTATATCTAAATACACACATAGAGGAGAGCTTCCCGCTGACCAAAAGTATTTATGACAGATGATTAAGTGAGCAGACATAAACTTCTGTCTTCTTTAAGAATCTGATTTATTGCCGGGCCCATTTACTAAGCAGCCTAACCTTACTCCAAGTAATACAGAAATTGGTAGCAGTAGTAGACATGTTTCAGATTAGATTCTTCTGAAAGCAGATTCTGAAACAGTATTTATTGTACTGGATGTTTATATGGGAGTGCTCTCGGGATAGATACCTGTGGGGGAAAAAAAGGAAAAAAGCAGAATTGGGCAGGGGCAGAAGTCAAGGTGAAATGCAGGCCCAAACAGCAACAGTCTCTTGGATGACTGTATGAAGAGATCTGTAGTAAAAATGGCCCGAGTTGTCTTGCATCGGGTCAAAATGTCTGGGCCTCCACACACACACACCTTGATCACTCACTGTATCACAGCGAGATATCTCCTGCGACTGAGGCTGTCTTTGATGGGCTAAAAGCTGAAGACTGCCTGCTGACAAGACTCCCGACATCTCAGACAATACATCCTTTCTTAGAGGGAATCTGTATGGGGCACCTCCATGTCCAGCGCTGTTCAACCCTTTTGCTGATCAAATTTACTTCTTCGTATAAGTCTGGGAAATACCTCCTCCAGGGTTCTGGTGTATCTTTCTTTGGCCGGGGGAACAGAGAAAGAAAATTTGTGGAATGTACTACAGCTTTTGCTGCACCCTAGCCCCACCCCCTAGCCATTGCAAGAACCCCAAGCCAATCTTCACCTGTTCTCTCAAGCTATTTTTGGATCAGTTTGGCAGGCCAGCCCTGCTCTAGAAAGCCTCGTTATGTAAGTAACCATCTTAGTGTGTATGTGATGTCATCTAGTTTTGTTGTCTGAATCAAATTTTGGGTGAGGTCCATCCAATGTCTTCAGGAAGTCCAAAACAGATGGTAACTGCTCTTCTTGCCTCTTATGCCCTGAATGCGAAGATCATGAAGTTTCCAGGCAGCTTCCATAATTTATAGTTGAATGTGATTCTTTCTGACTTTCATGGCAGAAGTGTTTGCCCTTTGGGGATCCTAACCCACAACTCCACTGTTCCCAGAGAGACAGGAAATGAAAAGTCCTCCAGTGGGTCATTGGGAATAATATGATTGGGGCTACTCCTAATTCCACCCATTGTTTCCTTGACCCATTATTTCATCCTATTTAGGGATACACCACTATACAGAGGTCTCTGATTCAAGTTAGTGTAGTCTTCCCTTGGTATCCATGGAAGATTGATTCCACAACCAACTGCAGATACCAAAATCCGTGGATGGTCCAGTCCTTTATATAAAATGGCATAGTATTTGCATAAAACCTATATACATCCTTCTGTATACTTTTTTTTTTTTTTTTGAGACAGGGTCTCGTACTGTCACTGAGGCTGGAGTGCAGGTGTGTGATACTGGCTCACTGTAACCCCTGCCTCCTGGGTTCAAGTGATTCTCCTGCCTCAGCCTCCCGAGTAGCTGGGATTACAGTTGCCTGCCACCACATCCAGCTAATATTTTTATTTTTAGTAGAGATGGGGTTTCACCATGTTGGATACTTTAAATCATCTCTAGATTACTTATAATACCTGATACAATAAAATTCTGTGTAAATAGTTGTTATACTGTATTGTTTAGGGAATAATGTCAAGAAAAACGTCTGTACATGTTCAGCAAATATGAGTTTTTTCCTGAATATTTTCAATCCATGGCTGGTTGATGCCATGGATGCAAGACTCATGGATATAAAGGGTCAAGTGTATACTGTCTTGGAGGAAGCAACACAGTTTTTAAAGTTTCACCTTTGAACTGGCACTTCAGTAAGCCTGAAACAGGCTTTTCTAATGCTCTTTCATGACAGTAGCTTCCAAGTGCTATTATATGTTTTGTGATTCGTGAATTTCATGGTCATGGGCCCACTTTTGTAGTACTTTTGATGTAAAATAGGTCCCATGTTTTGACACAGTAATGTGTGAGTTCCTATGCTCCAATAGCCTTTGGATAGTAGAACTAGATAAGGCTCTACATGCACAAAAGACAAAAGACATATCTATTCATGTCAGAGAAAAATCACTATTCTCTTCAAGGAATTGTGCCATGTTTTTTTCATGCCTGCTAACACAACATCCATTCTGCAGCCCATTTATTAAGGAGTAATTTCTACTTTCAAGTCTTATTTCTTATGAAATACATTTCATAAGGCTATAGCTATCATAGATCGTGATTCTACTGATCCACCTGGGCAAGGCAAACTGAATACTTTCTGGAAAGGATTCACCATCCTAGATACCACTAAGAACATTTGTGACTCATGGGAGGAGGCCAAAATATTAACAGTAACAGGAGTTTGGAAGAAGTTGATTCCAGTCATCATGGGTGACTTTAAGGGGTTCAAAACTTCAGGAGAGGAAGTAATTTCAGATGTAGTGGGAATAGTGAGAGAACTAGAATTAGAAGTGGAGCCTGAAGATGTGAATAAATTGCTACCATATCATGATAAAACTTGAACAAATGAGGAGTTGCTTCTTATGAATGAGGAAAGAAAGTGGTTTCTTGAGATGGAATCTATTCCTTGTAAAGATGCTGTGAACAGTGTTGA
Organism: Chlorocebus sabaeus; assembly: GCF_047675955.1. Classification (NCBI taxonomy): domain Eukaryota; kingdom Metazoa; phylum Chordata; class Mammalia; order Primates; family Cercopithecidae; genus Chlorocebus; species Chlorocebus sabaeus. The sequence goes on from NC_132933.1 coordinate 46,801,863, forward strand.
AATGACAACAAAGGATTTAGAATATTACATAAATTTAGTTAATAAAGCAGCAGCAGGGTTTGAGAGGATTGTCTCCAATTTTGAAAGAAGTTCTGCTGTGAGTAAAATGCTATAATATCAAACAGCATTTCATGCTACAGAGAGGTTTTTCATGAAAGGAAGAGACAATCTATACAGTAAACAACTTCATTGTTGTGTTATTTTAAGAAATTGCCACAGCCACTCCAAGCTTTAGCAACCATCACCCTGATCAGTTAGCAGCCATCAACATCAAGACAAAACCTTCTACTGGCAAAAATATTACAACTGACTGAAGGCTCAGATGATTGTTAACATTTTAAGTGAAATATTTTAAATTAAGGTTTATACTTTTTAAAGATATAATGGTATTGTACACTTAATGGACTACAGTATAGTGTAAACATAACCTTCTTTTTTTTTTTTTTTTTTTTTTTTTGAGATGGAGTCTCACTCTGTTGCTCAGGCTGGAGTGCAATAGCACAGTCTTGGCTCACTGTAACCTCCACCTCTTGGGTTCAAGCGATTCTCCTCTTTCAGCCTCCCGAGTAGCTGGGATTACAGGTGCCTACCACCATGCCAGGATAATTTTTGTATTTTTAGTAGAGATGAAGTTTTGCCACGTTGGCCAGGCTGATCTTGAACTCCTGACCTCAGGTGATCCACCTGCCTCGGCCTCCCAAAGTGCTGGAATTACAGGTGTGAGCCACCACGCCCAGTCATAAACATAACTTGTATATGCACTGGGAACCGCCCAAAATAATGTGATTTGCTTTATCACAATATTTGCTTTATTTTGGTGGTCTGGAACTGAACCACAATATCTCTGAGGTATGTCCATGTTCAAAATCATTGACTACATTGAAAATCCAGTAAATCTATAGATACATTAATAGAATTAAAATGAGAGTTTGGTAAAATTGTTAGATACAAATAAACATACAAAAACTAATACTGTTCTTACACCATACATTAATTTACAATAGCAGTAAATATATAAAGTACCTAAAACAGATGTCAAGACATTTATGGAGGGAATTTAAAAATTGAGATAATTAAAATAAACCTAAAATAAATAGCGATACACCATGTTTTTTGGATTAGAAGATTGATATTATAATGTGTTATTTATCTCCAAATCCATCCATAAATGTAGTGTAATTTCAATCAAACTCCCAGTAGGAATTCTTATAGAGCAAATAAAATGATTCTAAAATCCACATAGATAAAATAAAAATGCATGGGTAAGCAAGAAAATTTGGGAAAAAAAGCAAGGTAAAAGATAGGAACTTATGATAAAGTTATAGAAATTAGAGAAGTGGCATGTTAGTATACATATGCATCAGTGTAGTCAAGTAGAAACCTCAGAAACAGACGAACCATAAATGGGAATTTGGTATTTGACAGGTGGAATAACAAATACAAGGAGAAATGATGATTGCATCAGTACTGGAGGTGGGACAATACACTTAACATATGGAAAAAATACAAGAACTCTACATTTTGCAATACTAAATGAATTTCAGATAGAGTAAAGATTAAAGTGTAAAAACCTTGAAAGCATTAAAAACATAGGATATTATATACTACAGCGAATGGCCAGGATTCTTGAAATAATAACAGAGTTAAACACATACAGGAATATGTTAGAAAATCTGACCTCAAGAATAAAGCCTTATGATTGAAAAAGTACATCTTGAGCAAAGTGAAAACAAAATAATAGATAAGAATAAGTTGTTTGCAATAAGTATACCAGACACAATGACATAATAAATGCCTACAAAGTTATAAAACAATGACATACAATCCATAAAGGGGGCAAAATTTTAAAAAAATTAATTCTCAGATAAAGAGAAAAGATTGTCCAGTAAACCTTTGTATGAAAAATGCTGTTCCAGGACCTATCACAGCTTTATAAAAACCAGATCCCTTGAGGTGGGGTCTGTGCACATTTTTTTTTTTTTTTTTTTTTTTTTTGCTATTCTTATCTTAAAGTTTTGATTTTTTTAATTGAAGTAAAACACACATATTAAAAGTACAAAAATCATAAAGATTTAGCTCAATAAATTGTAATGAAGTGAACATACTGATGTAACCAGCACCAAGAGGATATTATCTACACCCTTGAAGCCACATTTATGCCCCTTTTCTGTTATAACCGCCTCCCCCAAATAAACCATTATCTTTACTCCTAACACTACAAATTAGCTTTATCTGTGATGTTTTAAAACTTATTTAAATATAAATAGAATCATATAATTTATATTCTTTGGTGTCTGACTTTTTTTCCCCAATCAGCACTATGTTTATGATATTCATTTATTTTTTGTATGCAGTTATAGATTGTTCAGTCTCATTGTTGTATGGTATTTTGTTGTATGATAATACCACATTTTATTGATCCATTCTACTGTTGATTGACATTTGGGTAATTTTTAGTTTTGAGCTATTCTGAATAGGGCCTCTCTGTACATTATCGTACAGGTTTTTTGGTGAGTAAGTATATACCTTTCTGTTGTATAGAAAATGAGGAGTGGAATTGCTGGGACATAGGATGTACATACAATCAGCTTCCAGAGACATCCTTCTGCCTAGGCCAGAATCTTGATTGTCAGGATATTTCCGCATTCACATTGACAGATTTCCCCAGGGAAAGCTGTTGCATGTCATCAAAGTCAATTCTTTTCTGTCTCCAACTCCTGCCCCTTGAATATAGTGAAGTATTCTTAGCATCACTCCACTTGGGGAGTTTTTGTCTGCTAGGTCTTGAGAAAGTATTGGAAATTCCATTCTACTTTCCAGAGGGATTTCAACTTAGCTTTTTAGCCTCCCTCTTTTTTTCAGTTTTGGAATTTAGCAAATGTCTTCAGAGGGGTTCTGGTTATGTGTGTGAGTTCTCTCAAGTTTTCAAATTTGTCACTCTGTCTTTCTGTGGCCACCAAAATCTCATCTGGCTTGTTCATTCCCCATGAGCTACAAGAATTGGCAAAATCTTCATGGAAAAAAGAAATTGCAGCTCCTCAGTACATCTTGGAAAGATTCTACCTTCTTTGGAATTTTTGAGCACCAAAAGTTTTGTGAATATTGTTTGAGCACCAAAATTAAGGAACTATAGCTACATGCCTAAACATGAATATATCTCAAAAAATGTTACCTGATAAAGGCCAAGTTGAAGAATGAAATAAAGTATGACACTGTTTACATCACTGTAAGCCACACAAAACAACACTAAATAATTAATGGACACATATATATGAAATAAAAGTATAAAAATATAGACCGGGAATATTTATGATAACACTTACTTCTGAGGGAAGAAGAGTGGTAATGGGCTTCAGAAGGAGAATAAATAATTCAATCATGTCTACAATTGTTTGTTTCATTTTTATTTCTTTCTCAGGGAATATGACAAAAAGAAAACATAAACATTTTTTAGAACTGTGCAACTTGGATCTAGGTGCTGTTATGTTATTCTCAGCACTTCCTTGTAGGTTTTTTGTTGTTGTTGTTGTTGTTGTTGTTGTTGTTGTTGTTGTTTTTGACACAGGGTTTCACTCTGTCACCCAGGCTGGCGTGCAATGGCATGAACACAGCTCACTGCAGCCTTGGCCTCCTGGGCTCAAGTGATCCTCTTGCCTTAGCCTCATAAGTAGCTGGGACTACAGGTGTGTGCCACCACTCCTGGCTAATTTTTAAATTTTTTTTGTAGAGATGCTGTTTCACTGTGTTTCCCAAACTAGTCTCAAACTCCTGGGCTCAAGCGATCCTCCTGCCTAAGCCTCCCAAAGTGCTGTGATTACAGAAATGAACCACTGTGTCTAGCTCCTTTATAGGTTTTGAAATTTTAAAATGTTACAAAAGAAAACTTAGTTCAAATATAACCTCTCTGGTGAAGCATTCCCTGATTCCCTCAAGCAGATTTATCAGTTCTCTTCTCCCTATGCCCACAGATTTTTTCTCTCTACTGACATCTACTGTTGTAGATGTCAGGGAGAAAAATATTAATCACAATCTATTTGAATGATCTATTTGCTCACGTTGCTACCTCCATATGAAAAACTATATAAGGAACCAACTCGTACTCTGGTAAGTAATTAAAAAGTTTAACTACATCAGAGTACCTGGAGGTGGAGTCCAGGCATGAGCATTTTTTAAGAACTTCAGGTGACTCTAATGTGTAGCCAGGGGCAAGAACCACTGCTTAAGATTAGAGCTCCATGAGAGCAGGTATTCTTGAAGGGTGGAGGTATTCTTGAAGGGTAGAGACTGGATCTCCCTTTTCACCTTTTGTGTCTAACAGTATAAAGCTGCTAGTTTGTTTTCTGTCATCCTGGAACAGCACCTGTGATACTCCTGTTAATATCAACTTGGGTTCATCTATTTCATAAGACTGCTGAAGAGAAAAATGTAAGTTACTAGAAATTACGGACCTGATGACAGCAGCAAGCCCATGTGGAAGATCATGTAAGTCATAACTTTGCTCCTTGTTTCGAGAGATCACATCTTTGAAAGGTCCAGCCTTATCAGAGGTCCACTGATCATTGACTGAACTATGTCATACAAAATAAACGGAGTATTTTCTGGAGCCAAATACTCTCCACACATAGTTCTTTGAAATTCCCTTTACTTTATTATGGTGGATTTGGAGATATTTCCCTGAAGTAGTTTATGAAGGTAAAAACGAAATTGTTGCTTTATTCTCCTACAACTACACCAAACTATGTTCTTGGCCACTTGAACTGTCTTTACATTTTTAATTTTTGTGTGTACATAGTAGGTGTATGTATTTATGGAGTACATGAGATGTTTTGATACAGGCATGCAATGACTAATTATCACAGGATGGAGAATGGGGTATCAACCCTTTCAAGCATGTATCATTTTTGTTACAAACAACCCAATTGTACTCTTTTAGTTATTTTACAGTGTACAATTAAATTATCATTGACTATGATCACCCTGTTGTGTTCTCAAATACTAGGTCACATTCATTCCTTCTAACTATTTTCTGTACCTATTAACCACCCCTACCTCCCCCTGATTTCCCCTGTACTATTCCCAGCCTCTAGTAGCCATCATTCTACTCTGTACCTCCATGAATTCAATTGTTTTGATTTTTAGATCCCACAAGCAAGTGAGAACATGTAATGTTTGTCTTCCTGTGCCTGGCTAATTTCACTTAACACAATGAATTTGTTTATCCATTATAATCATATTTTTGGTGGAATCTTTAGGTTTTTCCAAATATAAGATTATATCATCAGCCAACAAGGAAAATTTGATTTCTTCCATTCCAACTTGAATGCCCTTTATTTCTTTCCTTGCCTAATTGCTCTAGGTGGGACTTCTAGTATTATGTTGAATAACAGCAGTGATGTTCTATTCTCTGGCTGCATCAACTCCTTTATTATTATATAGTGACCTTCTTTGTCTCTTCTTGCAATTTTTGTCTTGAAATCTATTTTTTTTCTGAAACATGGATAGCTACTCTTGCTCTTTTATTTTCTTTTGAGATGGAGTTTTGCCCTTGTTGTCCAGACTGGAGTGCAATGGTGCAATCTTGGCTCACTGCAACCTCTGCCTCTGGGGTTCAAGTGATTCTCCTGCCTCAGCCTCCTGAGTAGCTGGGAATATAGGCATGCACCACTATGCCTGGATGATTTTGTATTTTTAGTAAAGATGAGGTTTCTCCATATTGGTCAGGCTGGTCTCGAACTCCTAACCTCAGGTGATCCACCTGCCTCAGCCTCCCAAAGTGCTGGGATTACAGGAGTGAGCCACCGTGCCTGGCCTACTCTTGCTCTTTTTTGGTTTCCATTGGTATGGAATATCTTTTTCCATCCCTTTATTTTCGGTCTATGTGTGTCTTTATAGATGAAGTATGTTTCTTGTAGGCAACAGATCAATGTGTCTTATTTTTTCCATCCATCCAGCCACTGCCTGTCTTTTGATTGGAGAGTTTAGTCCATTTATATTTAACATTATTATTGATAAGTAAGGAGTTACTCCTGCCATTTTGTTATTTGTTTTCTGGTTGTTTTGTGGTCTTCTTTTCCTTCTTTCTCTCCTTCCTGTCTTCTTGTAGTGAAGGTGTTTTTCTCTGATGATATGGTTTAGTTTCTTGATATTTATTTTGTGTGTGTATGCATTGTATGTTTTTTGGTTTGAGGTTACCATGAGGCTTGCAAATACAATCATTATGACCCATTATTTTAAGCTGATAGTAACTTAGAATAATTCTGAACTATTGCAGTGTGCTCACAATGAGGTTTCCTCTAAAAGTTACTTTTCTACTTTTTTCTGGTAGCAAAGCAGTTACTGCTACAGATTGCATTTGGGCCATCTACGGGTTACTGGGTTAAGGATTTTTGATAGGAAAGCTACAGGTTGTCAGTGGTCTCAGTGTTTTCAGGCTACACCCTCGTTTAGACTGACAACAAGGTAGTATTGGAGTGTTATAGGGTCACAGAGAAGACCTTCAATTATCAATTATAGGTTTTTAATTTACCCTGGCTTTTAAAGGAATAGGACACACTGTTTTTTTTTTTTTTTTTTTTTTTTTTTTTTTTTTTTTTTTTACTATTTCTATCTTTCTCTTTATTTCTCTCTTTGACTCCCTCTTTGTCTTTCTGTCTCTTTCTCCTCTCTGTCTCTCTTCTCTCTGTCTCTTTCTGTCTCTCTCTCTGTCTCTTTCTGTCTCTCTCTCTTTGTCTCTGTCTCTCTCTCTTCTGTCTCTCTCTCTCTCTTTCCTCTCTTAGCCATTTACAAACTTGGGGTCCTGGCAAGGGTGGTGGGGAACAGGTCCCACATAACAGCCCATGTCAAGAGCTGTATACCTAAATCGGGAGAGACACCAGGGACAAGACTCACTGGGTTTATAGCCTAGATGCCTAAGGATGCAGCGTAGACATTCCTTAGATCCCTTTGGAGATACAGCTTGCTAGAGGAAATGAAAGTCTGAACCATTAGTACCTATAAGGCAGGGATCAGAGGAAGTAGATTCAGACGTAAGGAGAATTTTGGGGCAACACTTTCAAGAAGTCATGGTCGGGACCCAGGAGGTATGGGTCAGAAGGAAATGTAGGGGTGCACGCATGGGCGACTGTTGAATAGAGACTTCTGGCTGTGCCATGATCTCAACCAGCTAATGCCCAGAGTTCCGGACAACAGCTTTCCATCTCTAGTTGGCTCTTGGCTTCCCCAAGAAAATTGAAAGTGGAAGCTTGTTCTGGGCAGGCCAACATTCCCAACCCAAAAGGGTTGGGGGTTTTTAGAAAGCCCTTCCCCAGACAGCCTCACACCTGAGTCTTAAGTCCGGCGGCCACACTAGTAGTTTTTAACTGGCCGACAGGTACCCGGTATTTTCCTCCAATTCTAAGGAAGGATAGGACAGAAAAGCAAGAGAAAGTGGTCCAATATTACCCACCACTTTGAAGGTCCCTTCGTGGTCACCAAATGTTACTGGGGGGTCCTTGCTCCCAGAGTTCCCAAGATGGTGGTGGGCCACTTCTAAGATGGTGACAAGCCTCATGTTCTCTCACCTGGGGTTCTTGGCCTCACAGATTCCAAGGAATGGAGTCTTGGGCCATGCAGTGATTGTTATAGCTCTATTAGAAGCCGTGGGTCACAGAAGACAACTGTGCAACGCAGCGACTAGTGTTCAGCTCGATTAGGACGAACCTGGGCACTTAGCCGTGCAGGAACAATGGCAAGCCTTTAGCCTGATCGGGAGCGACAATGGGCGCCTCGCTGGTTCAGGAGCAAAGCGGACACTCTGCCAGATCCAGAGAGATGGAAGTCAGCGGAGGGTCTGCGAAGGCAGCAAACAGCAGTGGTGGATGGCCAGCGAAAGCTCAGCTCCATCCATAACAAACACAGACCAGAAGAGAGTGCAGTTGCAAGATTTAATAGAGTGAAAACAGAGCTCCTATACAAAGGGAGAGGACCCAAAGAGGGTAGCCCACTGATAACAACTTGACACTGTTCACATAAACAACAGCAACAAAAAACAAACAAGCAAAAAGGAAATATAAAATTCTATAACTTAACTTTGTCTCCCTGCTTTTCAACTTTTTGTAGTTTCTATTTATATCTTATTGTACTGTCTATGTCTTGAAAAGTTGTTGTTATTATTTCTGATTGGTTCATCATTTAGTCGTTCTACTTAGGATAAGAGTAGTTTACACACCACAGTTACAGTGTGGTTTGTTATGATATTTTGTGTTTTTCTGTGTACTTACTATTACTGGTGAGTTTTATACTTTCAGGTGATCACTTATTGCTCACTAATGTTCTCTTTTCTGTGACCTTATTGCTCACTAATGTTCTCTTTTCTGTGACTGAAGAACTCCCTTTAACATTTCTTATAGGACAAGTTTTTTGTTGATGAAATCCCTCCGTTTTTGTCTGGGAAAGTCTTTATTTCTCTTTCACGTTTGAAGATTATTTTCACCAGCTATATTATTATAGGGTAAAATTTTTTTTTCTTCCATACTTTAAAGGTGTCATGCCACTCTCTCCTGGCCCACACATTTTCCACTGAAGGGTCTGTTGCCAGAGATATTGGAGCTCCATTGAATATTATTTGTTTATTTTCTCTTGTTGCTTTTAGGATCCTTTCTTTATCCTTGATCTTTGGGAGTATGAATATTAAATGCCTTGAGGTAGTCTTCTTTGGGCCAAATCTGCTTGGTGTTCTATACCTTCTTATACTTGGATATTGATATCTTTCTTTCCTTTAGGTTTGGAAAGTTGTCTGTTATTATCTCTTTGAATAAACTTTCTACGTCATCTATTTCTCTACCTACTCGTTAAGGCCAATAGCTCATAGATTTGCCCTTTTGAGGTTATTTTCTCAATCTAGTAGGTGTGCTTCATTGTTTTTTATTCTTTTTCTTTTTATCTCCTCTGATTGTGTATTTTCAAATAACCTGTCTTCAAGATTATTAATTCTTTCTTCTGCTTCATCCATTCTGCTATTAAAAGATTGATGCATTCTTCAATAAGTCATTTGCATTTTTTTCAGCTCCAGAATTTCTGATTTATTCTTTTAAATTAGTTCAGTCTTTTGTTAAATTTATCTAATAGAATTCTGACTTCATTCCCTGTGTTATCTTGATTTTTTTTGATTTTCCTCAACACAGCTATTTTGAATTCTCTGTCTCAAAGGTCACATATCTCTGTTTCTCCAGGATTGGTCCCTGGTGCTTTATATAGTTTATTTGGTGATGTTACATTTTCTTGGATGGTGTTAATGAATCAGTCAGGAAAAATAAAATAAATATCATTAATATGTTAGGGGGAAATATGTAGATTCCATGCAAAAACAGAAGGGTAATGTAAGCATAGATGGAATCTCTAAGCAAAATTTAAAAAAAATGCTAGAAATTTAAAAAAAACAGTGTTATAGAAATGAAGAATGCCTTTGATGGGCTCATCAATAGATTATGAGGACAAGGAAAGTCAGTGAGCCTGAAGATAGATTAATAGAAACTTCCGAAATTGAAATTTTAAGAGAAAAAAAAAAAAAAAAAAAAAAACCCAGAGTATCCAAGTACCATGGGATAATTTCAAAAGGTGTAACATATATGTAATTGGAATACCAGAAGAGATAATGGAGAGGAAGACATAACAGAAATAACAATGATCAAATTTACACAATTTGTGCTAGACATCAAACCAGAGACCCAGGAATCCCAGAGAAAAACCAATCCGGATAAATATGATAACATAAACTGCAGAAAAGACAAAGTAAAAATCTTGAAAGAAACAGCAGGAAAAAATACCTTACTTATAGAGGAAAAAGTACACAAATCATAGCAGACTTCTCACCAGATGCCATGCAAGCTCTATGATAGTAGAGTGAAATGTACAAAGTTTTGAAAGAAAAGTCCACCAACCTAGAATGTTATACACAATGAAATTATACTTCAAAAGTGAAGAAGATACCACAGGAATATAGTCAGTTGATCTTTGACAAAAGATGTTACAATGAATGAACATAGTCACTCATTGACTATGTTAATGAGTGTTACAAAGGTGTTACAATGGAGTGAACATAGTCTTTTCAAGAAATGCTGCTGGAATTACTAGGCATCCATATACAAAATAATGAACCTAAACACAGACTTTATGCCCTTCACATAGAGTAAGTCAAAATAGATTGTAGACCAAAATGTAAAATTCCAAACTATAAAAAAATTCTAGAAGATAACAGAAGAAAATCTGGAAGATCTTGAGTTTGGCAATAACTTTTTTGATACAACAACAAAGGCATGGTCCATGAAAGAAATAATTAATAATCTAAGCTTCATTAGAATTAAATATTTGTGCTCAGTGAAAGACATTTTCAAGTGAATAAGACATGCCACAGACTAGGAGGGAATAATTGCAAAATACATATCTGAGAAAGGACTGTTATCCAAAATATACAAAGATCTCTTAAAATTCAACAATAAGAAAACAAACAACTCAATTAAAAATGGGCAAAAGTTCTAGGCAGACACCTCACCAAAGAAGGTGGCTCGTAAGCATATGAAAAGATACTTCTCCTTATAGGCCCTCAATGATGTGAAAATTAAAGCAATTACGAGATACCACTACATTTATTAGAATGGCCAAAATCCAGAATACCAAAACACCAAATGCGAGCAAAGATATAGAACAACAGAAACTCTCACTCATTGCTGGTAGAAATGCAAAATGGCACAGCCAAGTTGGAAGACAGTTTGGCAGTTTCTTACAAAGCTAAACATATTTTTCCTATATGATCCAGCAATAGTGTTCCTTGGTATTTAACCAAGTGAATTGAAAAGTAACGTTCACACAAAAACCTGCACAAGGATATTTTTAGCAACTTTATGCATAATTGTCAAAGCTTGGAAGCAACTAAAGTGTCTTTCAGTAGGGAGTGGATAAATAAACTGTGGTACATCAGACAATGTTATATTATTCATCCTTAAAAAAGAAGGAAATCCTGCAATTTACAGCAACATGGATGAATCTGGAGGACATTATGCTAAGTTAAATAAGTCAGACACAGAAAAACAAACACTGCATGATGTCACTTACATGTGGAATCTAAAAATGCCAAACTCATAAAAGCAGAGTAGAATGTTGGTGGCCAGGGCCTGGGGTGTGGGAGAAATGGGGAGGTGTTGGTCAAACAGTAAAAAGGTTCAGCTATGTGGGATGAATAAGTTTTGGAGATCTAATGTGCAGCATGGTGACTATAGTTAACACTGTACTATGTACTTGAAATTTGCTAAGAGAGTTGATCTTAAGTGTTTCCACCACACACACACACACACACACACACAACTATGTGCTGTGATAAGCATGTTAATTTGCACACACATATGTAACTATGTGATGTGATAAGCATTTTAATTTGCTTGATTGTGGTAATCATTTCACAATGTGTATATATATCAAAATATCACATTGTACAACTTAAATATATGTAATTTTTAAATTATGGTAGATATATACAATTTTTATTTGTCAAGTATATCCCAATAAAGCTGAGAGAAAAACAAAAAACAAAAAAACAAAAAGAGGTAGTTGAGGCACAAAAAACTTCTACTAAAATCCATTGAGTTTCTATGTATTAACAATGAACATACGGATGCCAAAATTTAAAATATTATATCGCTTATAATTGCTCAAAAATGAAATACGTGGGTGTAAATGTATTAAAACATGTATAGGAGTTGTATACTACAAACTACACAACACTGATGAAAGAAATGAAAGAAGACGCACATAAATGGAAAAAAAAAATTGTGTTGATGGATTTAATCAGCATAGCAAAGCTTTCAATTCTATCCAAATTAGTATGTGGATTTAATTCAGTTTCTATCAAAATATCTGCAATATTTTGTAGATATAGATGAACATTTAAAAAAATTTATATGGAAAGTGGGAGAAACTAACATAGATAAATACATTTTGAAAAAGAATAAAGTGGGAGGAAATCAGTCTACTTGATCTCAAGATTGACTATATTTAGCTACAGTAATCAGATACATAGATCAATGGAACACAACAGAGAATCCAGAAATACAACTGCTGAAATATGCCCAACTGATTTTTAACACAGTTGCAAAAGCAACTTAATAGAGTATATATAGCCTTTTAAACAATTCATACTAGAGCAATTGAATATACATAGGCTATCAAATGAAGCTTGGTCCAATTATCGTAACTTGTACAAAATTAGCCATTTTGGACTACAGACTCAAATGTGACATGTACAATTTTATATATTTTAGAAGAAAACAGGAAAAAAACTTTCGGAACTATGGCTAGACAAAGAGTTCTTAGATTTGACATAAAAGTAAGATCTATACAAGCAAAAATGGACAAATTAGACCTCCTCAAAATTAAAAACTTTTGCTCTGAAAAACATCCTGTGAAGATAATTTTAAAATATGCTGCAGAGGGTGAGAAAATATTTGTAAACCGCATGTATAAAAAACGACTAGTATAAGAATATATAAGGAACTCTCAAAACTCAACAGTAAAATCAAAACAATACAATTAGAAAATGGACAAAATACAGAAAGAGACATTTTTTCAAAACTATGTATACAAATGACAAAGAAGCCCATGCATGAAAAGATGTTCAACATCATTAGTTATCAGAGAGTTAAGGCCACAATGAGATATCACTACAAATCTACAAGAATTCCTAAATAAAAATTAGTGACAACACCAAATGCTGGCAATGATGCAGAAAAACTGGATCATATTTTGCTCTGGGAATGTAAAATTGTACTTCCATCTGTAAAATAGTTTAGCAGTTTCTTATAAAACTAAACATGCAACTACTATACTATCTAGTAATTGTATTCCTGGGCATTTACCTCAGAGAAAAAGACTTTACATTCACACACACAAATACCCATACTTGAATGTTTATAGCAGCTTTATTCATAAAAGCCAAACCCTGAAATTAATTAAAATATCTTTCAATGGGTAATGGTTAAACAAACTTTGGTACATCCATACCGTGAACTAGTGCTTAAAAACAGGGAAACTGGATAAACTGCACAAGCGATCTCTTTGTGTTATTTCCTATGACTCCATGCAAATCTACAAGTATCTCAAAATGCTGTTTCATTTTTAAAAATGCAGTATGTAACATTGCCAAGATAGGATTCCCAACACAGGAGAGGGTGATGAGCGGTAGAATGAGCACATCCATCTGTTATGGACACAGAGAGACCTGGGTTCAGATTTGGTCTCCTTCACTTCCAAACTGTGTGACCTGGAACTTGTGTCTGAGGTTGCTCATTTTCTCACACCCTTACCAACAGCATATAGCATTCTTTTTCTATTTTACAAATTCTAATAGGTTAAGGCATATAAATTCATTGCTATTTATATTTGTATTTCTTTGATGATTAGTGAAGATGAATGTAATTTTGCATCCTATTTGGCCCTTTTTATTTTTGTGTCTGTATGTTTATGTTCATGAGGGACATGGCTTTGTAATTAAATTTTCTTGGTATATCCCTGTCAGGACTTGCTTTCAAGGTTATTCTAGCCTCATCAAAAAGTTGTTTTTTCTTTTTCTATTGTCAGTTTGAGGTTGATACAATATCTTCAGCAATATACAAGGGAAGTCATCTGGATCTGAAGTGTTTCATTTTTGGAGGGAAGATTTTTAACTATAGAATCAATTTATTTAACAAACTTTGGATTATAGAGATTATCTAGCTTTCTCTTATCAATTTTGTAATTCATATTTTTCAAGGAATGTGTGCATTTAATTTGTCACATTTATTTACATGATGTCCATAATATTCCATTATTATCACTTTAATGTCTATAGACTCTGTTGTGATACATTTTTATGATGTGGTTAATTTATTTTATTATGATTAGTTTTCTTTGTGGCTTATCAATTTCATTAAGATATTCAGAGAACTAACTATTGGCTTTGTCGTTTTTCCGTATTTTAATGGTTGTACACTATTTTACTGGTATCTGCCATTATCTTTATTATTTCCCTCCTTCTCTACTATCCTTGCTTTCCTTTTTCTAATTTTTTCAAGTGAAATCTTAGAATATTGATTTAAAATTTTCTTTTCTAAAATATGCATTTGCAGCTACAAATTTCCCTCTATTCACTACTTGAATTGCATCCAACAAATTTGTATGTGTTGTTTTAAAATTATCATTCAGTCCAAAATATTTTCTAGTTTTCAGAACTTTGCATTATGAGCTTAAAAATTATTTTAGTAATTCTAATAGTTGGTTAGTAGTACCTTTTTGTGGTTTCCATTACTCTGATGACTAATGATGTTGGGCAGACTTTTATACGGTCATTGACCCTTCATATGTCTTCTCTGAGCTTTCTGTTCAAGTCTTGTGTCCATTTTTTGTTGGGTTGTATTCCCATTATTGACTTGAAATATTTATTTATTTATTTATTTATTTATTTATTTATTTATTTATTGAGACAGAGGAGTCTTGCTCTGTCACACAGACTAGAGTGCAGTGGCAGGATCTCAGCTCACTGCAACCTCCTCCTCTCGGGTTCGAGCAATTCTCATACCTCAGCCTCCCGAGTAGCTGGGACTACAGATGCCTGCCACCACATCAGGCTAATTTTTGTATTTTTAATAGAGACGGGTTTCACCATGTTGGCCAGGCTGACCTCAAGTGATCCACCTCCCTCAGCCTCCCACAGTGCTGGGATTACAGGCATTAGCCACTGCACCCAGCCTGAGTTATTTATATATCCTGGGATCTAGTCATTTGTCAGATAAATTTATTGTGAATATTTTATCGCATTGAATTGGCTTGCCTTTTTATTTTCTTAATGTTTATTGAATGTCAAGAAAGTTTAATATCAGTGAAGTTCAATTTTAAAATATTTTATTCTATTGGCGTTTTTTATGTTATCTTTCAGAAATCCTTACCTACCCCGATGAAAATTTTCTCCTATACTGTTTTCTAGAAAAAAAAAATCTTTTGCATTTAGGTTTTTAATTCTAATTAATTTTTGTGAATGACGTGATTTAGGGCTTGAGATTCACTTTTCATATGGATACCTAGTTCTCCTGACACCATTTGATGAGAAGACTATTCTTTCTCCCACTGAATTGTATTCATTCCTTTGGCTAAACGATTGATCATCAAAGTGCAGGTCTGTTTCTGGACTCTATTCTGCCCTTTTAAATCTATACATCTTTCTTTAAGCCAACACAGTACTGTACTGATCACTGCAGCTTTGTGGCAAACCTTACAATTTAAGATTGGGTAAGTCCTCCAACTTTGTCATTGTTTTTGTTATTCAAAGTTTGCATTTACATACACAATTTAGAAGCAGCCCTTCAATTTTTATATATATATATAAAAAAAAGCTTTCTGTGATTTTGATTGTGATTGCATTAATTCCATAGAACACTTTGAAGAAAATTAATATCCTAAGAGTATTGAGGCTGGTCGGCTGGGCGCAGTGGCTCACACCTGTAATCCCAGCACTTTGGGAGGCCGAGGCAAGGCGGGCGGATCACGAGGTCAGGAGATCGAGACCATCCTGGCTAACTCAGTGAAACCCTGTCTCTACTAAAAATACAAAAAAAAAAAAAAAAAAAAAAAAAAAAGCCCGGCGTGGTGGTGGGCGCCTGTAGTCCCAGCTACTCGGGAGGCTGAGGCAGGAGAGTGGCGTGAACCCTGAAGGTGGAGCTTACAGTGAGCCGAGATCACACCACTGCACTCCAGCCTGGGCGACAGAGCGAGACTCTGCCTGAAAAAAAAAAAAAAGAGTATTGAGGGTATTGAGGCTGGGCATGGTGACTCACACCTGTAATCCAGCAGTTTGGGAGGCCGAGATGGACAGATCCCTTGAACCCAGGAGTTCAAGACCAGCCTGGGCAATATGCCAAAACCCTGTCTCTACAAAAAAAAAAAAAAAAAAAAAAAAAAAAGCCTGCATGATGATGCGTGCCTGTAGTCCCAGCTACTTGGGAGGCAGAGGCGGGAGGATCACCTGAGCCTGGGATGTTGAGGCTGCACTGAGCCATGATCTTGCCACTGCATTCCAGCGATAGAATGAGACCCTTTCTCAAAAAACACAACACAACACAACACAACAAAACAAAACAAAAGTAGTGCATCTTCCAATTCATGCACATGGGGTATCTCTCCATTTAAGATTTAGATCTTTAAACATTCTTTCAGTGATGTTTTGTAGTTTTCAATGACGTGGTCTTACCTATATTTTATTAAATTTATTTCTAAGCATTGTATTATTTTGATTGTTTTTTATGGTATATATATACACATATATATGCACACATATAAAATATATTACATACACACAGACACACACACTTTATTTATTTATTTTGAGACGACGTCTCACTCTGTCGCCTAGGCTGGAGTGCAGTGGCATGATCTCTGCTCACTGCAACCTCCGCCTCCTGGGTACAAGCAATCCTCCTGCCTCAGCCTCCCGAGTAGCTGGGATCACAGGCGCATGCCACCACGCCTGGCTAATTTTTGTGTTTTTGATAGAGACAGGGTTTCATCATTTTGGCCAGACTGGTTTTGAACTCCTGACCTCAGATGATCTGCCTGCCTCAGTCTCCCAAAATGTTGGGATTACAGGCGTGAGCCACCATGCCCGGCCTATTTTGTACAGTATTTTTAAACATATTTTTTGAATTATTTATTGTTACTATTAAAAATGAATCTGATTTTTATACTAACTTTATATCCTGCATCTTGGTTAATTTCAGTTATTAACTCTACTACTTGTTTTATAGTTTTAAAATTTTCTACATCAGCAATTATGTTGTATGTCATATTAATCAAGACAGATTAATGTCTTCTTTTTGTGTAATGGCTAGAATTTCTACTACAATATTTAATAGAAGTGATAAAATTGGGCATCCTGCCTTGATCCCAGTCTTAAGATAAAGCATTTACTACTTCAACATTAAATATGGTGTTAGTTGAGGAATTTTTGTAGTTGTTCTTTATCATTTTGAGATAGGTTCTTCTCTACATAGTTTGCTAAGAGGGTTTTCTTAAAAATCATGAAGCTGGTGATTAATTTTCTCAAATCTTTTTTTTTTTGTCTATCATATGTCTTCATGTTTATCTCATTTTAACTTAAAATGTGGTGACTTACAATTACTGATTTTTGAAAGTTGAAACAACCTTCCATTTTTGAGATTAATTTCACATCACTATGATGTATAATCATTTTTATATATTTATAGATTTGCCAATATAATGGTGAAGATTTTTATATCCATATTCATGAAGGATATTTGCCTTCATATTTCTTTACTTTACTTATGATGTCTTTTTCTTAATTGCGAGAAAAATAAACTAATTGTGGTGTTCATCATTGTTTATATTTGCGCTGTTATGCTGATCTCATGAAATGATTTGAAAGCATTTTTCTCCTCTATTAACAGAGTTTTTAGTGTAAGATTGATCTTATTTCTTACTTCAGTGTTTGATGGATTTCATATTGAGATCATTTGGGTCTGGGGCTTCCTCCCATCCTCTGGGAAAATTTTTTATTTTGAGTTGAATTTCTTTCATAGATAACTAGCTATCCAAATTTTCTGTTTCTCGTTGTGTTGGTAAGTTGTCCTTTCAAATAACTTTGTCAATTTCATCTGTTTTAAATGTATTGGCATACAATGTTCATTAAATTCTTTTATTATTTTAATGTCTATAGAATCTCAGTGATAGCCCATCTTTGTTTTCTGGTATTGGCTCATTGTGTTTCCCTCTTTCTTGATTATTCCAGCATGTAGTTCGTCAATTTTATAAATATTTTCTTAATTTTGCCTTTGTTAATTTCCTCTATAATTTGTTTTCTATAGTATTGATATATTTATTTCCTATTATTATTTATTTCCTTCTCCATATCTTGTGCTTAAATTGACTCAATTTTTCTATTCTAGTAAAAACTTAGGCTGTTGATTGAAAGTTTGCTTTTTAATATAGCTATTTAAGGCTATAAATTTTTCTAAGAGCTGAATTTCACACATTTTTTATTGATATGTTTTAATTTTTGTTGAGTTTGAAGCCTTGCTTTACCACCCTTGTAGATTATTGTTGACCAAAGGGGCATTTAGAAAATATATATATATATATATATATATATATATATATATATACACACACACACATACACACACACACACATACACACACACACACACACACACACATTTGGGAATTTTTCATATTTCTTTTTTGCATTCGGTTTCTAGATTCATTTCATTGTGTTTGGATAGCAAACTATCTGGTATTCCAATATTTTGAAATTAATTGATTTTGTTTTTGTTTTATGGCTAGCACATGATCTGTTTTGTAAACATTCCATATATACTCGAAAGAATTGCGAATTTTGCATTTGTTGTATATGGTTTTCTCCAAATGTCTCTGATATATTTTGTCTAGATTTATGGTTGTTTATGACAAAATGGATAGTTTTATACCAGTTGCTCAGCTTCTCATAGACAGACTGAAATCTGCCTTCAATTTTGAAGGTTACTATACATAAATTTCTAAGCTTCCTATAATATTTTTTCAGCAACTTTAAGAGATCATCCATTTTTTTCAATTTCACTTTTTTTTTGTTTCAAGAGGCTGTTGATGTCTTACTGCTTTCTCCTTGAAGATACTGTTTTATGCTGATATTAATTATACTGGAAGTAGACTCTTGCTCCTGGCTCTTGCAGGGTTTTCATGCCACTGAAACAATAGGAAAATAATGGGATCCCTCTACTGTTGGGTATGATTGATCACGTTTACCAGTGAGAAATCAGGTTGCAGTTTCACAATGGGGGCATGTATATAAATTAGGGGTTTCTCTGGGAATAACTTTTAGTAATTCCATGTGTAGTAGTAAACACTAATGCAAAGCTATAATAACAAAAATAAAAGGTAAGATTACTGAGGATTGTGACCTTCCAGGAATTAATGGGTTAGCCCGTGAGATATAGAACTTTGATGATATGGAGTCCTGCCTGAAGCCAAAGGAAACGAGGAATAGTCTGTACAATAAGGTTGATATAAATAGTTATATAAATATTAACTATGACTCTGTGGATAGTTAAAGAAATGCAGAGGTTAGCAGCAATATATATTTTTTCTTTGTTTCTTTGTATATATTTGTATGTATACATGTATACATATATATTTGTATGTATACATCAAGAGTATGTATATATATTTGTATGTATATATTTGTATGTAAAAATTACTTTCTTCTTCTATCTCTTTTATAATACTTCTGAATATTTTATATACCGATTGTTATTTGTGGTTAAACTTGCATTATAGTCCTTATTGTATGGAATATTCAGCTCAAACAGTGACTAAATTTGAGGAATGAGTGACAGTGATTGACTCAAAAAATATATGATGACTGGCATCCATATTTGGATAGGATTACTGTTGGGACTTTGTCTTTTTTTGGGGGAGTGGATGAGGGAAGATAGTGAGACTGTTTTGCTTGTATAAAGGACACTTATTTGCTTAGGCAAAAGTGGTAATTAGGTTTTATTGATGTATGGAAATATAAACATTCATTAAAACGCATGGATGTCTGTGTGTGTGTGTGTATGTGTGTGTGTGTGTGGTGTTCTTAGCAAGCAAAAAGTGGATTGTGTTGTTTATGAAACCTTCAATATTCTGTTCTTTGCATTTTGGTATTGTGTCTATATCTTTCTTTTTCCAGGGGGCTTCCTGTCTATGACATTAGTGGTTGTGAGGAGACTGGAAGTCTGACAGAGGGATTGGCAGTTTCCTCCTTCCTGTGTTTCCTTTTTTTCTCAGTGTCACATCAGCCAATTATCTTGATTATTCTAACATTATATTTATAAAATATCCCTTTAAGTCTTCTTAAAGCTACTGTACTTGAATTTTACTTTATCTAATATTAAAATTGCTATACTTGTCTGGTTATTTTTTTCACCCATACCAGATTTATCATTTCCTGTATTTGTGTAGTATTATTAAAACTAATATTTAGTTGCATAGGTAAAAATATCAATTGGTTATCCTTGTAAAACATTTAAAAATTAAAGGAATTCTAAAACTTTATTTCAGGAAATCTCCCATAATGCTACTACCCTAACTTCATATGCAACAATTTCGACAGTTTGGTGTATATAATTCAAGTCCTTTAATCTATGCATTTATCAGTAATTATGTCTTAAGAAGAAATATAGCATCTTTTTCAATATGCATGTTTTATAATGAATGACACAATTTGTTACTTATTATCCCACTACTTGATTTTATTTTACTATTTTTCGTGTTGGTATATTTAAATTTGCCTCATTTTTATAATGGATACATAGCATTTAATTTTGTTTTTTAATAATAGATTGCTTCAAAGCTTTATTCTTTCACACTATTTTTATACATCAGTTGCCATGACAATTTGGAAACATGAAATACTACATATTATAAGCAAATTTATGTAAGGACAAAAATTGTTAAAATCAACTCAAAAAGAAATAGATTAATAGACTTATAACAATTAAAGAGATTAAATCAATTAAAAATCTTCATGCAAAGAATACCCCAGATCCAGATGGTGTCACTGATGCAGTGTACCAATTTTTAATGAAGAATTAATATAAATCTTTCACACACACTTTCAAAAAAGGGAAGAGAAAGGAACATTTCCCAATTCATTCTAATAGGCCAGTATTACCATAATACAAAACATGCACAAAAGCATAACCAGAAAAGGAAACTACTGAACAATATCCCTATTGAATGTAGATTAAAACATTCTCAAGAGAAATATTTAATGTTTGAATGGATCATTTTTGTCTATTTTGTTATTTTATTTTGTTATTCCCCCCCCCTCCTTTTTGTAGCTTTGATTTTGTCAGGCAATTTGTCATAACATAATCTAATGTAATAACAAATCTTGTAATTATTTCCTTAAGACTATGGACTTTTCTGAATGACAGGAGTATGGTTTCTGACTCTACAGATAATTTTAGAGTATCATAGGAAGAAGTTTATCTCATGACTTAGGTGAAAATATAATCTCTCTGATGACTAAGATGCACTACATATTGCACAGAGAGACAGATCTTCAGCAAAGGCATGCACTGACAAGTGCTTTTGAAAACCAGTTTCTGGTATCTGGCATTCTAAGTGACCCTTGTCTTTGTGAGTTTGTGAGTTGCTGTTTGCAGGTAGACAGAAGAATTCTAACTCCTTCTGTGATTCACATCTGAGGCACTTACTGAAGGGAAATGAGAGTGTTTCAGACATGCCTTCCTTTTCCCCTTCTCTTTGAGAATTTGTGTCATTAGATGCCATGTGGAAGTAAGAGCAGAGTCAGGACTGAGTGACCTCTGAGATCTTTTTCAGACCAGAATGTATTATGGACATCGTACAAGAATATGCCGTGCTGGACTGGAACACAGATGTGTGTCTGACAAGAAAGCCAAAACTGTCAACCCTTCTATCTAAACTGATTTCCTAAACTATTGTATAGAAAGATTTTCCCTCTAATGCATATCTCTTGGTGAGTTTCTGGTGTTCACTCGTTTATTGGATTGAGGGGTTCAAGTTTCTGAGGTAGAGATTAAAATTTGGCCTCTGAGAATGAATTTGCACTATCCAGTTGCCATAGAAAACTGGCATAAACCATAACAACATGATGTACTTCTGGTTTCTATGACAACTGGACTATGCCACCTTATCCTGGGAGGCAAAATATTGGACTTGGATGTTTATAGGCAGAAAGTGTGTGATAATTGCATTAAAATAAGATCATTTGGGTGTCTACCGTCACTGTGAATGTATGTGTATATGAGGGGGAAGGTAATAATTGAATATATGGTTGCAAATGTGGGAGCTGATTACTTGTTATATGAAGAGGCTGGCAGCCACTGCTGCAAAGAAACTAAAGTGGCTGAGTCACCAGTTATTCTATTTCCTTCATTGTTTCTGTGTCCTCAGATGACATCTGTAGTGTGCGAGCTCTGTAATCTTTGAATCTGTAAAGCAGAAGTCTGCACACCTTTTTGAGTAGGCACCTCTCTCAAGAAATATTTTTGCTGAACCACTAAAAGATATATCTTCATTTATACTATATATATATATATACACACACACACACACACACACACACACACGGAAATTTGAGGAGGGTAAATTATGAATGTGCAAAATTTTTTTGAGATAGGGTTTTGCTCTATTGCCCAGGCTGGGGTGCAGTGGCATTGTTACACCTCACTGCAGCCTCAACCTCCAAGTCTTAAGCGATCCTCCCACCTCAGCCTCCTGAGATCTATGATTACAGGTGCATGCGACCATGCTTGACTAATTTTTTAATTTTTTTCATAGAGATATGGTCTTGCTTTGTTGCCCTGGCTATGCACAAATTTTGAAACAAATTAATTGTGAGATATAATGGATATAATGGGAATACTAATACCTTTTTTTCTGAACTCCATGAATCATTTGTGCACCCCCTAGGTATCAGAACACCCTTTTGGAAATTGCTGCTCTAAAAGAAAACTTCCCACTTATTACATCAGTAATTAAAATCTGTAAATGCGGCACTATTCACAATAGCAAAGACTTGGAATCAACCCAAATGTCCATCAGTGACAGACTGGATTAAGAAAATGTGGCACATATACACCATGGAATACTATGCAGCCATAAAAAAGGATGAGTTCGTGTCCTTTGTAGGGACATGGATGCAGCTGGAAACCATAATTCTCAGCAAACTATCGCAAGAACAGAAAACCAAATACCACATGTTCTCACTCATAGGTGGGAATTGAACAATGAGATCACTTGGACACAGGAAGGGGAGCATCACACACCAGGTCTTATTGTGGGGAGGGGATAGGGGGGAGGGATAGCATTAGGAGATATACCTAATGTAAATGACGAGTTAATGGGTGCAGCACACCAACATGGCACATGTATACATATGTAACAAACCTGCACGTTGTGCACATGTACCCTAGAACTTAAAGTATAATGATAAAAAAAAACTGTAAATGGCTCCCCTTTACGATAAGCACAAAATACAAGCTCCTTAATAAAGCTTCTGTTCTCAGTGGTTGAATTTTTGTTGTGATTTTTGTTAATGTAATAGTTTTCTTATTCATTCACTAGGTTTCAAAAGAAAGGCAGAATATTTAAAATATTTGTTATTGTTTACTATGTAGGAAATCTGTTTTAGTAAGCAGTTGGCAAATACGGTATGTCTAAGTCTCTCAGCCTCACATTCCTGATTGTGCGCTGTGATACTTAAGCTTTATCTCTGCTAACTCTGTTTCTGCTTTGCTAACTGATTTGTTGTTATGCTGTGTTCATAGGAAGTTTCAGAGGGAGACATGTATCTGGAGGAAGGGAAATAAGTCAACCACCTGTCCATTCCTGAGATGAACTCCATTTGATAACACTGTATTATTCTTATTGTGTATTGTGGGTTAAATCTGCTAAAATATTTTTAAAATAGTGAGGCACTTTGGGCTGTAGTTTTCATTTCATGTTTTTTTATTTTTATTTTTATTTTAGGTTAATACTGGCCCCATTTAATTAGTTGAGAACTTTTTCTTTTTTTCCTCAGGAATAATTTATGTACAGTGAATATTATTGCTTTTTTTTTCACCTATTATGGAGTAACAAGGAAAACATTTACCCTCTGTATTTGTGTCCTATTGCTGCTGTAACAAATAACCACAAACTTAGTGGCTTAAAACAATGCACATTCATCATGTCACAGTTCTGGAAGTCAGAAGTCTGAAATGAAATTTCACTGGGAAAGAAACAAGATATCAGCAGGACCATGTTTCTCTAGAGGCTCTAAGAGAGAATCCATTTCCATGTCTTGTCCAGTATCTACAGATGCATACTTCGCATTTGTTGGCTCATGGCTCCTTCTTCCATCATCAAAGCCAGCAAGGTGGTATCTTCAAATCTCTCTCTACTTCTGTGTTCACATTCATGTCTATATTTCAAGAATACTTGAAATTATACTTGGTCAATGAAGATATTGCAAGATAATTTCCTCATTCAAGATCCTTAACTTAACCACAACTGTAAAGTTCCTTTTGCAATATAAGGTAACATATTCACGGATGAGCATTAGGATGTGGAGATTTGGGAGGGATTGTTCATAATTCATCCTCCCTCAACTTCTTGTGAAACAACCATAATAATTAGAAAAATACGAAAAAATAGTATTCAAAACACTAAACAAAAATCAACAAAGGGCAGTGGTAACTTAGAGCCTGTAAACCAACAAAGTGAGTCCTATATTGCTCCAACTTGGTAGTTATAGAGAATATTCTGGTCATGGTGCAGGGAGAGGAACTGAGGTGAAGCCTAGTGGACTACATGAGTAGAAAAGCTGGAACTAAGAATGTGAGAAAATCAAGGTGGCTAGAGCTTGTAGGATAGAACACTAGAGGAATACCTTCACAGAAAGAACCTCCTAGGTTGTTAGAGAGTTCCTGCAAATATTAAGAATAGTAATCGGTATATGTATATGAGAAAATTACCCCAAGCTCATGAAAAAACAAACAAACAAACAAACTTGAAAGTATCAGAGAACACTCTCTAGTACTCACACAGAGAAGGGAAAAGTGCTTCTTCCCACTAGCCAGACTGGAAAAACGTATAATTCACTTGGTATTTGGTTGAATACACAGGATGGTTTTGCATCAATAACAGAATAATCAACCATAGATGGAATATAACCCCAAACCTGCTTAACACAATTTAAAAAAGCAATACCTAAAAGAGTCAAACTATTTTTAAGTAACTTAGATGCTTCTCAGAACAAAATCAAAAATATGTATGAAAATACAAAAATATCCAGCACCCAACAAAGTAAAATTCACAACTGACATCCATTTAATGATTAATAGGTATTTGGTGAAGCAGAAAAACATAATCCATAATAAGTAGAATAATCAATCAATCAAAACTGACTTAGAACTGACATTAGAAGAGTTATTATAACTACATTTCGTATGTCCAAATAGTTACACAGCAGTACAGAAGGCTATTTTAAAAATATCTTGTAGTGCTAGAGATGAAAATTACCATGTTTGAGATTAAAAAACACATGGGAGCTCAGATCAAAATCCAAGTAAACAATTGTGTGGATATCAATAAACTGACTCTAAAGTTTATATGGAGAGGCAAAAGGCCTCCAAATAGCCAACACAATATTGAAGGAGACAACAAAGTGAGAGGACTGGCTCTACCTGACTCCAAGACTCACAATAAAGCTACAGTAATCAAGGCAATGTGGTATTGGTGAAAGAATAGATAAATAGATCAACAGAACAGAATAGAGAGCCCCGTAAATAGACCCATGTAAATATAGCCAACTGAACTTTGACAGAGAAGCAAAGGCAATACAATGGAGAGAGCAAACGATGCTACAAGAACTAGACAAACAAATTAAAAAAAAAAAGAAGAAGAAGAAGAATTTAAATACAGACCTTACACCTTTCACAAAAGTTAACTCAAAATGCATCAAGGCCTAAATGTAAATCACAAAACTATAAAACGCCTAGAAGATAACAGGAGAAAATCAAAGAGACCTTGGGTGTGGCAATAACTTTATAGATACTAAAGGCACAATGTATGAAAGAAATAATTGATAAACTGGACTTCATTAAAATTAAAAATATTCTTCTCTGTGAAAGACACTGTCAAGAGAATAAGAAGACAAGTCACACAGCAGACTGGAAAAATATGTTTGCAAAAAACATGTGAGAAAAGACTGTTCTCCAAAATATCCAACTCTTAAAACTCAACAATAAGAAAATGAGCAAGCTGATTAAAAAATGGGCAAAAGACATAAACAGATACCTCACCAAAGAAGAAATACAGATGGAAAATAAGCATATGAAAAGATGCTCGACATCACTATGTGATTAGGGAATTGCAAAGTGAAACAACAATGAGTTATACTACACACTTATTATAACGGCCAAAATTCAAAACACTAACAACACCAAAAGCTGGTGAGAATGTAAAGCAACAGGAGCTCCCATTACTTGCTGGTAAATGCGAATTGGTACAGCTATTTTTGAAGACAATTGGCAGTTTCTTACAAAGCTAAGTGTACTCATATCATGTGATCCAACGGTAGTACTCCTAGGTATTTACCCAAATGAGTTGAAAAGTAATGTGTAAAAGTACCGTCAGAGAAACAATCAATAAAATGAAATAGCAGCATTTGAATTGTTTGGTTTTGTTCTGATTTATGTCTCTTTTTTGTGCTTTTCATTTCATCTGTGTATTGTTATCTTAATTTGGTTTAGTTGTTTATATCTTCTTGCAGTTCACTGAATTTCTCTAAGAGGATTATTCTGAATCAGGTCATACAACTACATTACTTTAGTGTCAGTTATTGGAGATTTATCTGTTTCTCTTGATGGTATCACGTCTTCCTGATTCTTTATGATCCTTTTATCCTTACATTTGTGCCTGTGCATTTTTGGAAACAGTCACCTCTTTCAGTCTTTAAAGGTTTTCATTGGCAAGGAAAGACCTTCACTAGTCAGTCCAGTCTGGGTTTCTGGATGTGCCAGCTGATAGAGTCTGTGAGTAGACATGGCTTACTCTTGGGGTCTGTAGTTTGGTGTGGCTGCTGACCAATGTCTGAGGTCAGGTAGGGCCACTTGCTAGACTGTACAGTCAAGTAGACTTGCTAGATGTGCTCTGAAGTCATGTGGGCCGCTGACTGGGCTCTATAGTCAGGCAGGGCCAACAGCTGGGCTGTGTGATAGTATCTGCTCAGACATGGTCACAGGCAGTGCTCCCTGGCCAGGTGGTGTCACTGACTGAATTCTGTGATCAGATAGAACTGCAGGCTGGGATTTGCAATACCAGTATTTGGGAGAGGCCTGAGACTGTGCTCCCTATCCAGATGGTGCCACTGGATAGACTCCTCATTCAGAAAGGGCCTCAGTCTGTGCTCTGCAGTTAGGCAGTGCCACAGGCTGGGCTCTGAATTTGGGCAGGGATGTAGGCTGTGCACCACAGCACAGTTGGGCAAGTTCACTGGCTGGTTTCCCTATGCTGCCAAAGTTCTGTCTATGGTCCACAGTTGGTTTAGTTTGCTACCAGGCACCAGATTGGTCAGGGTAGAGCCACAGGCTATACTTCACAGCTGGGCAGGGCTTCAGGCTGTGCTCTGCAATCACGTTGGACTGCTGGCTGAGTTCCATGGTTGGGCAGGGCTGCTGGAAGGGCTGCATGGTCAGTTGAGACCACAAGTTGTACCCTGCAGTTGAGTTGAGCTAAATGCTGGTATCTGCAATCAGGTAGGGCTGCAGACTGGGTTGTGTAGATCGGGATCACTGACTGGGCTCCCTGGTTGTACAGGGTCTCGGGCTTTGTATGCAATTGAGTGAAGTAATTGAATGGAATCCTTGCTTGGGCATGGCCACAGGATGTGCTCAACAATCAGGCAGGGTTGTAGAATGGGCTTCATCACTGGGCAAGGCAGTAGACTGGGTTTCATGACTGGGTGGTGCCGTAGGTTGGGCTCTGAGGCTGGGTGGGGTTGCTGGCCAGCCTCCCTGGTTAAATGGAGCCAGGCTATGTTCCTCAGTTGGGTAGGACTGCTGGCTTGGCTTCTGGAAAGAGTAGGGCAATAGGCAAGGATCCACAGCTGGGTAGGCTCACTGTTCTGGCTCCATGGTTAAATAAGGCTATAGGTTATGCTCCCCAGTTAGGTAGTGTTACCAGCTTGGCTCTTTGCCCATGTGGGGCCATACACTCAGCTCTGAGTCTGGGCAGTGTTCCTGTCCATCCTTCTTGGTCAAGTAGGCTGGAGGCTATGCTCTTCAGTTAAGCAAGGTCTTTGACTTGCCTCCCTGCCTGCATAGGTCTATATAATGGGTTTTGTGGCCAGGTCGGACCTCTGGCTAGGAACCCAACCTGGAAAAAACTGCCAACTGTGCTCCCTGGTCGGACGGGGCCACTGGTTCAGCTTTGTATGTAGGTACAGCTGCTGGCTGGGCTCTTTGCTAGCAAGAGCATGGTGTCACAACCAAGATTTATGTGCCCTGCCTTCTTTCTTTGTTCTAGCTGACCCCAAGTTGTCTAACCCTAAAGATATCCCCAGTGTTCTTCAAGAGGTGAGACATAACTGCTCCCCACACCCCACTGGGAATTTCCCCAAAATGCCCTTTTGGTGTGCCAAGACTAACTTAATGAAGTACAAAAGACAGAACCATAGTCAGGTCACCCAACGCCTCTTAAAGGAGTCCTGCCCAAGTCAGCCAACAGCCAAATGACACACATACATCCGGGTGAACCCAGCCACAATCAGAAAAACCACCCAACTGAATCCAGACTAAAACACTCAGCTACAGACTTACGTTCTAAATAGCTACTGAGATCTTTTTAATGCACCATTGTTATGGCAATATGTAACTGATACAAAATGCGATGCTAAATTGATACACCTTCCAAAAGGATGCTAGGAATTAGACCTTTTAGGATGATACAAAGCTAAGATTAAACAATAAATTTTAAAAAAGGGTAAAGAGGACCTCCCAAACACATCACCCCATTACACACTCATAATAATAAAGTCAGAGAACAGAGATGCAGTATGAAACAGTTTATCCAGGGATTAATGAGCAGAGTAAGTCACTTTCTGTGGTCCAATTGGATGACAATAAAGCAAGATAAAACAACCACAAATCTCAAGAGATTCATAGAGAAAGAACCAGGATGAAGTAGAATCATTCTTGCTATAACTCTGAACAAAGCCTTCCATCCTTTTCCTAGCGGGGAGTGGTGAGAGTCATATCTCAAGAAATAAGTCTAAATCTCTCATAGTTTGTCATGGAGAAATAATTTGGAGCATTTTCCTACTTGAGCTTTCTTTTCAGATAGAAATTCAGAAAGACTTGTGGTTTTGAGTCCAAGTCTTGCCACTTACTTATTATATGTGTCTAAGAATGTTTCTAAGCCTTCTGTGTCATAAGTTTCCTCAAATGTCAAATAAGGGTAGTAGTAGAGCCTTCTTCATAGGTTATAAAAGTAACAAACACAACACTGTAGCTCATCTGGAAATGTAAACATGGGAAAATGGACCAGGCAATAATGCATTTAAAATGAGAAAACCAGTGCCACAATATATTAAAATATATTATAGAGCTATCACCAATAAAAGAGTTTGGTACCAGCTTTAGTTTATAGCAAGAGGCAACATGGAGTCATACAAAAGATGGAAGATGCAAACACAGAAATCAAAGTTTACCTCAGATGATCCATAAATACACATGGTCCATTGGCACATTAGACTAAATATTGTGGCCTCTAATATTTCACATTGTGGTATATCTAAATTTG